>NC_056751.1:776994316-777009316 GCF_019279795.1 Protopterus annectens
ACACAACATACACTGGTTACAATGTAACTCAAAAGTATAATGAGAACAAGGATGTATAGGAATCAGTAACCACATGTACACTGGTTACAATGTAATACACAAGTATAATGAGAACAAGGATGTATAGGAACCAGAAACCATATGTTCACTGGTTACTATGCAACAAACAAGATATGCTGGTTACAATGTAACATACAATTATAAAAAGAACAATGATGTATGGGAACCAGTAACCACACATACACTGGTTACAATTTAACACACAACATACACTGGTTACATTGTAACACAGAAATATAATCAGAACAAGGATGTATAGGAAGCAGTAACCATAAGTACACTGGTTACAATGTAATACACAAGTATAATAAAAACTATGATGTATAGGAAGCAGTAACCATACGTACACTGGTTACAATGTAACACACAACATACACTGATTACAATGTAACACACAAGTATAATGTGAACAAGGATGTATGAGAAGCAGTAACCATACTTACGCTGGTTACAATGTAGCACAGACCATACACTGGTTACAATGTAACACATAAGTATAATGAGAACAAGGATGTATAGGAAGCATTAACAATACGTACGCTGGTTACAATGTAACACACAAGTATAATTAGAACAAGGATGTATAGGAAGCCGTAACCATACATACACTGGTTACAATGTAACACACAACATACACTGGTTACAATGTAACACAAAAGTATAATGAGAACAAGGATGTATAGGAAGCAGTAACCATACGTACACTGGTTACAATGTAACACATAACATACACTGGTTACAATGTAGTACACAAGTATAATCAGAACAAGGATGTATAGGAAGCAGGACCATACGTACACTGGTTACAATGTAACACAAAAGTATAATTAGAAGAAGGATATATAGGAACCAGTAACCACACATACACTGGTTACAATGTAGTACACAACATACATTGGTTACAATGTAACACACAAGTATAATCAGAACAAGGATGTATAGGAAGCAGAAACTTTACGTACACATGTTACAATGCAACACACAAGATATGCTGGTTACAATGTAACACACAATTATAAAGAGAACAATGATGTATGGGTACCAGTAACCACACGTACACTGGTTACAATGTAACACACAACATACACTGGTTACAATGTAACACAGAATATAATCAGAACAAGGATGTATAGGAAGCAGTAACCATACATACATTGGTTACAATGTAACACACAAGTATAATGAGAACAAGGATATATAGTAAGCAGTAACCATACATACACTGGGTACAGTGTAACACAAAAGTATAATGAGAACAAGGATGTATAGGAAGCAGTAACCGTACATACACTGGTTACAGTGTAACACACAAGTATGAGAGCAAAGATGTTTAGGAAGAGTAACCACACGTACACTGGTTACAACGTAACACACAAAATACACTGGTTACAATGTAACACAAGTATAATGTGAACAAGGATGTACAGGAAGGTGTAACCATACGTACACTGGTTGCAGTGTAACACACAACATACACTGGTTACAATGTAGTACACAAGTATATTGAGAACAACGATGTATAGGAAGCATTAACCATATGTACACTGGTTACATTGTAACACACAACATACACTGGTTACAATGTAACACAAGTATAATGAGAACAAGGATGTATAGGAAGCAGTAACCATAAGTACACTGGTTACAATGTACCACACAAATATAATGAGAACAAGGAAGTATAGGAAGCAGTAACCATAAGTACACTGGTTACAATGTAACACACAACATACACTGGTTGCAATGTAACACAAAAGTATAATGAGAAAAAGGATGTATAGGAAGCAGTAACCATACGTACATTGCTTACAATGTAACACACAACATACACTGGTTGCAATGTAACACAAAAGTATAATGAGACCAAGGATATATAGCAAGCAGTAACCATACGTACACTGGTTACAATGTAACACACAACATACACTGGTTACAATGTAACACACAAGTATAATGTGAACAAGGATGTATGGGAAGCAGTAACCATACTTAAGCTGGTTACAATGTAGCACACACCATACACTGGTTACAATGTAACACATAAGTATAATGGGAACAAGAATGTATAGGAAGCAGTAACCATATGTACACTGGTTACAATGTAACACACAAGTGTAATGAGAACAAGGATGTGTAGGAAGCACTAACCATACGTACACTGGTTACAATGTAACACACAAGTATAATGAGAACAAGGATATGTAGGAAGCACTAACCATACGTACACTTGTTACAATGTAACACACAAGTATAATCAGAAAAAGGATGTATAGCAAGCAGTAACCATACGTATACTGGTTACAATGTAGCACACAAGTATATTGAGAACAAGGATGTATAGGAAGCAGTAACCATACATACACTGGTTACAATGTAACACACAACTTACACTGGTTACAATGTAACACAAGTATAATGAGAACAAGGATGTATAGGAAGCAGTAACCATACATACAATGGTTACAGTGTAAGACAAAAGTATAATGAGAACAAGGATGTATAGGACGCAGTAACCATAAGTACACTGGTTAGAGTGTAACACACAAGTATAATGAGAACTAGGATGTACAGGAAGCAGTAACCGTACATACAGTGGTTACAATGTAACACACAACATACATTGGTTACAATGTAACACACAAGTATAATGTGAACAAGGATGTATGGGTAGCAGTAACCATGCTTACGCTGGTTACAATGTAACACACACCATACACTGGTTACAATGTAACACACAAGTATAATGAGAACACGGCTGAATAGGAAGCAGTAACCATACGTACACTGGTTACAATGTAACATACAACATACACTGGTTACAATGTAACTCAAAAGTATAATGAGAACAAGGATGTATAGGAATCAGTAACCACACGTACACTGGTTACAATGTAATACACAAGTATAATGAGAACAAGGATGTATAGGAACCAGAAACCATATGTTCACTGGTTACTATGCAACAAACAAGATATGCTGGTTACAATGTAACATACAATTATAAAAAGAACAATGATGTATGGGAACCAGTAACCACACGTACACTGGTTACAATTTAACACACAACATACACTGGTTACAATGTAACACAGAAATATAATCAGAACAAGGATGTATAGGAAGCAGTAACCATATGTATACTGGTTACAATGTAGCACACAAGTATATTGAGAACAAGGATGTATAGGAAGCAGTAACCATACGTACACTGGTTACAATGTAACACACAGCATACACTGGTTACAATGTAAAAGAAGTATAATGTGAACATGGATGTATAGGAAGCAGTAACCATACGTACACAGGTTACAGTGTAACACACAACGTACACTGGTTACAATGAAGCGCGGAAGTATATTGAGAACAAGGATGTATAGGAAGCAGTAACCATACATACACTGGTTACAATGTAACACGCAACATTCACTGGTTACAATGTAACACAGGTATGATGAGAACAAAGTTGTATAGGAAGCAGTAACCATACGTACACTGGTTACAGTGTAAGACAAAAGTTTAATGAGAGCAAGGATGTATAGGAAGCAGTAAACATGCTTACACTGGTTACAATGTAACACACACCATACACTGGTTACAATGTAACACACAAGTATAATGAGAAAATGGATGTATAGGAAGCAAGAACCATACATACACAGTTTTCAGTGTAACTTACAAGTATAATTGAAACAAGGATGTATGGGAACCATAAACCACACGTACACTGGTTACAATGTAACACAGAAGTATAATGAGAACAAGGATGTATAGGAACAGTAAACTAATATACACTGGTTACAATGTAACACACAAGTATAATGTGCAGAAGGATGTATAGGAAGCAGTAACCATACTTACACTGGTTAAAATGTAACACACAAGTATAATATGAAGAAGGATGTATAGGAAGCAGTAACCATACGTACACTGGTTACAATGTAACACACAACATACACTGGTTACAATGCAACACAAAAGTATAATGAGAACAAGGATGTATAGGAAGCAGTAGCCATATGTACACTGTTTAGAATGTAACCCAAAACATACACTGGTTACAATGTAGCACACACGTATAATCAGAACAAGGATGTATAGGAAGCAGGACCATACGTACACTGGTTAAAATGTAACACAAAAGTATAATTAAAAGAAGGATATATAGGAACCTGTAACCAGACATACAATGTAGTACACAACATACACAGGTTACAATGTAACACACAAGTCTAATAAGAACAAGGATGTATAGGAAGCAGTAACCACACGTACACTGGATATAATGTAGCACACAACATGCACTGGTTACAATGTAACACAGAAGTATAATCAGAACAAGGATGTGTAGGAAGCAGTAACTATACATACACTGGTTACAATGTAACACACAAGTATAATGAGAACAAGGATATATAGGAAGCAGTAACCATATATACACTGGGTACAGTGTAACACAAAAGTATAATGAGAACAAGGATGTTTAGGAAGCAGTAACCATACATACACTGGTTACAGTGTAACACACAAGTATAATGAGAACAAGGATGTATAGGAAGCAGTAACCATACATACACTGGTTACAATGTAACACACAACATACACTGGTTACAATGTAACACAAGTATAATGTGAACAAGGATGTATAGGAAGCAGTAACCATACGTACACTGGTTACAATGTAACACACAAGTATAATGAGAACAAGGATGTATAGGAAGCAGTAACCATACATACACTGGTTACAATGTAACACACAAGTATAATGAGAACAAGGATGTATAGGAAGCAGTAACCATACGCTACACTGGTTACAATGTAACACACAACATACACTGGTTACAATGTAACACACAAGTATAATGAGAACAAGGATGTATAGGAAGCAGTAACCATACATACACTGGTTACAATGTAACACACAACATACACTGGTTACAATGTAACACAAGTATAATGAGAACAAGGATGTATAGGAAGCAGTAACCATACTTACACTGGTTACAGTGTAAGACAAAAGTATAATGAGAACAAGGATGTATAGGAAGCAGTAACCATAAGTACACTGGTTGCAATGTAACACAAAAGTATAATGAGAACAAGGATGTATAGGAAGCAGTAACCATATGTACACTGGTTACAATGTAATACACAAGTATAATAAGAACAATGATGTATAGGAAGCAGTAACCATACGTATACTGGTTACAATGTAATACACAACATACACTGGTTACAATGTAACAAACAAGTATAATGTGAACAAGGATGTATGGGAAGCAGTATCCATACTTACGCTGGTTGCAATGTAGCACACACCATACACTGGTTACAATGTAACACACAAGTATAATGAGAACAAGGATGTATAGGAAGCAATAACCATACGTACACTGGTTACAATGTAACACACAAGTATAAAGAGAACAAGGATGTATAGGAACAAGTAACCATACGTACACGGGTTACAGTGTAACACACAAGTATAATGGGAACAAGGATGTATAGGAAGCAGTAACCATATGGACACTTGTTCAATGTAACACACAAGTATAATGAGAACAAGAATGTGTAGGAAGCACTAACCATACGTACACTGGTTGCATTGTAACACACAACATACTGTGGTTACAACGTAACACAAGTATAATGAGAACAAGGATGTATAGGAAGCAGTAACCATACGCACAGTGGTTACAGTGTAACACACAACGTACACTGGTTACAATGTGACACATAGGAATGAACAGAACAAGGATGTATAGGAAGCAGTAACCATATGTACACTGGTTACAATGTAACACACAAGTATAATGAGAACAAGGATGCATAGGAAGCAGTAACCACACGTACACTGGTTACAGTGTAACATACAAGTATATCCAGAACAAGGATGTATAGGAAGCAGTAACCATAAGTACACTGGTTACAATGTAACAAACAAGTATAATGAGAACAAGGATGTATAGGAAGCAGTGACCATACATACATTGGTTACAGTGTAACACACAAGTATAATGAGAACAAGGATGTATGGGAACCAGTAACCACACGTACACTGGTTACAATGTAACACACGACATACACTGGTTACAATGTAACACACAAGTATAATTAGAACACGGATGTTTAGGAAGCAATAACCATGCATAAACTGGTTACAGTGTAACACACAAGTATAATGAGAACAAGGATGTATAGGAAGCAGTAACCATACGTACACTGGTTACAATGTAACACACAAGTATAATGAGAACAAGGATGTATAGGAAGCAATAACCATACATAAACTGGTTACAGTGTAACACACAAGTATAATGAGAACAAGGATGTATAGGAAGCAGTAACCATACGTACACTGGTTACAATGTAACACACAACATACACTGGTTACAATGTAACACAAAAGTATAATGAGAACAAGGATGTATAGGAAGCAGTAACCATACGTACACTGGTTACAATGTAACAGACAGCATACACTTGTTACAATGTAACACACAAGTGTAATGAGAACAAGGATGTATAGGAACCAGTAACCATATGTTCACTGGTTACAATGCAACACACAAGATATGCTGGTTACAATGTAACACACAATTATAAAGAGAACAATGATGTATGGGAACCAGTAACCACACGTTCTCTGGTTACAATGTAGCACACAACGTACACTGGTTTCAATGAAGCGCGAAAGTATATTGAGAACAAGGATGTATAGGAAGCAGTAACCATACATACACTGGTTACAATGTAACACGCAACATTCACTGGTTACAATGTAACACACAAGTATAATGTGAACAAGGATGTATGGGAAGAAGTAACCATGCTTACATTGGTTACAATGTAACACACACCATACACTGCTTACAATGTAACACACAAGTATAATGAGAAAAAGGATGTATAGGAACAGTAAACTAATATACACTGGTTACAATGTAACACACAAGTATAATGTGCAGAAGGATGTACAGGAAGCAGTAACCATACTTACACTGGTTAAAATGTTACACACAAGTATAATATAAAGAAGGATGTATAGGAAGCAGTAACCATACGTACACTGGTTACAATGTAACACAAGTATAATCTGAACAAAGATGTATAGGAAGCAGTAACCATACGTACACTGGTTACAGTGTAACACACAACGTACACTGGTTACAATGTAGCACACAAGTATATTTTGAACAACGATGTATAGGAAGCATTAACCACACATACACTGGTTACAATATAACACACAACATACACTGGTTACAATGTAACACAAGTATAATGAGAACAAGGATGTATAGGAAGCAGTAACCATACGTACACTGGTTACAGTGTAAGACAAAAGTATAATGAGAACAAGGATGTATAGGAAGCAGTAACCATAAGTACACTCTTTGCAATGTAACACAAAAGTATAATGAGAACAAGGATGTATAGGAAGCAGTAACCATAAGTACACTGGTTACAATGTAATACACAAGTATAATAAGAACAATGATGTATAGGAAGCAGTAACCATACGTACACTGGCTACAATGTAATACACAACATACACTGGTTACAATGTAACAAACAAGTATAATGTGAACAAGGATGTATGGGAAGCAGTATCCATACTTACGCTGGTTACAATGTAGCACACACCATACACTGGTTACAATGTAACACACAAGTATAATGAGAACAAGGATGTATAGGAAGCAATAACCATACGTACACTGGTTACAATGTAACACACAAGTATAAAGAGAACAAGGATGTATAGGAACAAGTAACCATACGTGCACGGGCTACAGTGTAACACACAAGTATAATGGGAACAAGGATGTATAGGAAGCAGTAACCATATGGACACTTGTTCTATGTAACACACAAGTATAATGAGAACAAGAATGTGTAGGAAGCACTAACCCTACGTACACTGGTTGCATTGTAACACACAACATACTCTGGTTACCATGTAACACAAGTATAATGAGAACAAGGATGTATAGGAAGCAGTAACCATACGTACAGTGGTTACTGTGTAACACACAACGTACACTGGTTACAATGTGACACATAGGTATGAACAGAACAAGGATGTTTAGGAAGCAGTACCCATACGTACAATGGTTACTATGTAACACACAACATTCACTGGTTACAATTTAACACACAAGTATAATGGGAACAAGGATGTATAGGAAGCAGTAACCATACGTACACTGGTTACAATGTAACACACAAGTATAATGAGAACAAGGATGCATAGGAAGCAGTAACCACACGTACACTGGTTACAGTGTAACATACAAGTATATCCAGAACAAGGATGTATAGGAAGCAGTAACAATAAGTACACTGGTTGCAATGTAACAAACAAGTATAATGAGAACAAGGATGTATAGGAAGCAGTGACCATGCATAGATTGGTTACAGTGTAACACACAAGTATAATGAGAACAAGGATGTATGGGAACCAGTAACCACACGTACACTGGTTACAATGTAACACAAAACATACATTGGTTACAATGTAACCCACAAGTATAATGAAAACAAGGATGTATAAGAAGCAGTAACCATACGTACACTGGTTACAGTGTAACACACAAGTATATTGAGAACAAAGATGTATAGGAAGCAATAACCATGCATAAACTGGTTACAGTGTAACACACAAGTATAATGAGAACAAGGATGTATACTAAGCAGTAACCATATGTACACTGGTTACAATGTAACACACAACATACACTGGTTACAATGTAACACAAAAGTATAATGAGAACAAGGATGTATAGGAAGCAGTAACCATACGTACACTGGTTACAATGTAACACACAAGTGTAATGAGAACAAGGATGTATATGAACTAGTAATCATATGTTCACTGGTTACAATGTCACACACACGATATGCTGGTTACAATGTAACACACAATTATAAAGAGAACAATGATGTATGGGAACCAGTAACCACACGTTCTCTGGTTACAATGTAACACACAACATACACTGGTTACAATGTAACACAGAAATATAATCAGAACAAGGATGTATAGGAAGCAGTAACCATACGTATACTGGTTACAATGTAGCACACAAGTATATTGAGAACAAGGATGTATAGGAAGCAGTAACCATACGTACACTGGTTACAATGTAACACACAACATACATTGGTTACAATGTAACACAAGCATAATGAGAACAAGGATGTATAGGAAGCAGTAACCATAAGTACACTGGTTACAATGTAATACACAAGTATAATGAGAACAAGGATGTATAGGAAGCAGTAACCATACGTACACTGGTTACAATGTAACACACACCATACACTGGTTACAATGTAACACACAAGTATAATGTGAGCAAGGATGTATGGGAAGAAGTAACCATGCTTACGCTGGTTACAATGTAACACACACCGTACACTGGTTACAATGTAACACACAAGTATAATGAGAACAAGGATGTATAGGAAGCAATAACCATACGTACACTGGTTACAATGTAACACACAAATATAATGAGAACAAGGATGTATAGGAAGCAGTAACCATACGTACACGGGTTACAGTGTAACACACAAGTATAATGGAAACAAGGATGTATGGGAACCAGTAACCACACGTACACTGGTTACAATGTAACACAGAAGTATAATGAGAACAAGGATGTATAGGAACAGTAAACACACATACACTGGTTACAATGTAACACACAAGTATAATGTGCACAAGGATGTATAGGAAGCAGTAACCATACGTACACTGGTTACAATGTAAAACACAAGTATAATATGAAGAAGGATGTATAGGAAGCAGTAACCATACGTACAATGGTTACAATGTAACACACCACATACACTGGTTACAATGTAACACAAAAGTATAATGAGAACAAGGATGTATAGGAAGCAGTAATCATACGTACACTGGTTACAATGTAACACACAACATAGACTGGTTACAATGTAGCACACAAGTATAATCAGAACAAGGATGTATAGGAAGCAGGACCATACATTCACTGGTTACAATGTAACACAAAAGTATAATTAGAAGAAGGATATATAGGATCCAGTAACCACACATATACTGGTTACAATGTAATACACAACATACAATGGTTACAATGTAACACACAAGTATAATCAGAACAAGGATGTATAGGAAGCAGTAACTTTATGTACACTGGTTACAATGCATAACACATGATTTGCTGGTTACAATGTAACACACAATTATAAAGAGAACAATGATGTATGGGAATCAGTAACCAAACGTACACTGGTTACAATGTAACACACAACATACACTGGTTACAATGTAACACAGAAGTATAATCAGAACAAGGATGTATAGGAAGCAGTAACCATACGTACACTGGTTACAATGTAACACACAAGTATAATGAGAACAAGGATATATAGGAAGCAGTAACCATACATACACTGGTTACAGTGTAACACACAAGTATAATGAGAGCAAAGATGTTTAGGAAGAGTAACCATATGTACACTGGTTACAACGTAACACACAAAATACACTGGTTACAATGTAACACAAGTATATTGAGATCAACGATGTAAAGGAAGCATTAACCATACGTACACTGGTTACATTGTAACACACAACATACACTGGTTACAATGTAACACAAGTATTATGAGAACAAGGATATATAGGAAGCAGTAACCATAAGTACACTGGTTACAATGTAACACACAAATATAATGAGCACAAGGATGAATAGGAAGCAGTAACCATAAGCACACTGGTTACAATGTAACACACAACTTACACTGGTTGCAATGTAACACAAAAGTATAATGAGAAAAAGGATGTATAGGAAGCAGTAACCATACGTACATTGCTTACAATGTAACACACAACATACACTGGTTGCAATGTAACACAAAACTATAATGAGAACAAGGATATATAGAAAGCAGTAACCATACGTACACTGGTTACAATGTAACACACAACATACACTGGTTACAATGTAACACACAAGTATAATGTGAACAAGGATGTATGGGAAGCAGCAACCATACTTACGCTGGTTACAATGTAGCACACACCATACACTGGTTACAATGTAACACATAAGTATAATGGGAACAAGGATGTATAGGAAGCAGTAACCATATGTACACTGGTTACAATGTAACACACAAGAATAATGAGAACAAGGATGTGTAGGAAGCACAACCATACGTACACTGGTTACAATGTAACACACAAGTATAATGAGAACAAGGATATGCAGGAAGCATTAACCATACGTACACTGGTTACAATGTAACACACAAGTATAATCAGAAAAAGGATGTATAGGAAGCAGTAACCATACGTATACTTGTTACAATGTAGCACACAAGTATATTGAGAACAAGGATGTATAGGAAGCAGTAACCATACATACACTGGTTACAATGTAACACACAACATACACTGGTTACAATGTAACACAAGTATAATGAGAACAAGGATGTATAAGAAGCAGTAACCATACATACAATGGTTACAGTGTAAGACAAAAGTATAATGAGAACAAGGATGTATAGGAAGCAGTAACCATAAGTACACTGGTTACAATGTAACACAAAAGTATAATGAGAAAAAGGATGTATAGGACGCAGTAACCATAAGTACACTGGTTAGAGTGTAACACACAAGTATAATGAGAACTAGGATGTACAGGAAGCAGTAACCGTACGTACAGTGGTTATAATGTAACACACAACATACATTGGTTACAATGTAACACACAAGTATAATGTGAACAAGGATGTATGGGAAGCAGTAACCATGCTTACGCTGGTTACAATGTAACACACACCATACACTGGTTACAATGTAACACACAAGTATAATGAGAACAAGGATGTATAGGAAGCAGTAACCATACGTACACTGGTTACAATGTAACATACAACATACACTGGTTACAATGTAACTCAAAAGTATAATGAGAACAAGGATGTATAGGAATCAGTAACCACACGTACACTGGTTACAAGGTAATACACAAGTATAATGAGAACAAGGATGTATAGGAACCAGTAACCATATGTTCACTGGTTACTATGCAAAAAACAAGATATGATGGTTACAATGTAACATACAATTATAAAAAGAACAATGATGTATGGGAACCAGTAACCACACATACACTGGTTACAATTTAACACACAACATACACTGGTTACAATGTAACACAGAAATATAATCAGAACAAGGATGTATAGGAAGCAGTAACCATACGTATACTGGTTACAATGTAGCACACAAGTATATTGAGAACAAGGATGTATAGGAAGCAGTAACCATACTTACACTGGTTACAATGTAACACACAACATACACTCATTACAATGTAAAAGAAGTATAATGTGAACATGGATGTATAGGAAGCAGTAACCATACTTACACAGGTTACAGTGTAACACAAAGCATACACTGGTTACAATGTAGCACACAAGTATATTGAGAACAAGGATGTATAGGAAGCATTAACCATACGTACACTGGTAACAATGTAACACACAACATGCATTGGTTACAATGTAACACAAGCATAATGAGAAGAAGGATGTATAGGAAGCAGTAACCATACGTACACTGGTTACAATGTAACACACAACATACACTGGTTACAATGTAACACAAGTATAATGTGAACAAGGATGTATGGGAAGAAGTAACCATGCTTACATTGGTTACAATGTAACACACACCATACACTGATTACAATGAACACACAAGTATAATGAGAACAAGGATGTATAGGAAGCAAGAACCATACATACACAGGTTTCAGTGTAACTTACAAGTATAATGGAAACAAGGATGTATGGGAACCATAAACCACACGTACACTGGTTACAATGTAACACAGAAGTATAATGAGAACAAGGATGTATAGGAACAGTAAACTCACATGCACTGGTTACAATGTAACACACAAGTTTAATGTGCAGAAGGATGTATAGGAAGCAGTAACCATACTTACACTGGTTACAATGTAACACACAAGTATAATATGAAGAAGGATGTATAGGAAGCAGTAACCATCTGTACACTGGTTACAATGTAACACACAACATACACTGGTTACAATGCAACACAAAAGTATAATGAGAACAAGGATGTATAGGAAGCAGTAACCATATGTACACTGGTTAGAATGTAACACAAAACATACCCTGGTTACAATGTAGCACACAAGTATAATCAGAACAAGTATGTATAGGAAGCAGGACCATACGTACAATGGTTACAATGTAACACAAAAGTATAATTAGAAGAAGGATATATAGGAACCAGTAACCACACATACACTGGATACAATGTAGTACACAACATACACTGGTTACAATGTAACACACAAGGATGTATAGGAAGCAGTAACTTTATGTACACTGGTTACAATGCAACACACAAGCTATGCTGGTTACAATGTAACACACAATTATAAAGAGAACAATGATGTATGGGAACCAGTAACCACACGTACACTGGTTATAATGTAGCACACAACATGCACTGGTTACAATGTAACACAGAAGTATAATCAGAACAAGGATGTATAGGAAGCAGTAACTATACATACACTGGTTACAATGTAACACACAAGTATAATGAGAACAAGGATATATAGGAAGCAGTAACCATATATACACTGGGTACAGTGTAACACAAAAGTATAATGAGAACAAGGATGTTTAGGAAGCAGTAACCATACATACACTGGTTACAGTGTAACACACAAGTATAATGAGAACAAGGATGTATAGGAAGAGTAACCATACGTACACTGGTTACAATGTAACACACAACATACACTGGTTACAATGTAACACAAGTATAATGTGAACAAGGTTGTATAGGAAGCAGTAACCATACGTACACTGGTTACAGTGTAACACACAACGCACACTGGTTACAATGTAGCACACAAGTATATTGAGAACAACGATGTATAGGAAGCATTAACCATACGTACACTGGTTACAATGTAACACACAACATACACTGGTTACAATGTAACACAAGTATAATGAGAACAAGGATGTATAGGAAGCAGTAACCATATGTACACAGGTTACAGTGTAAGACAAAAGTATAATGAGAACAAGGATGTATAGGAAGCAGTAACCATAAGTACACTGGTTACAATGTAACACAAAAGTATAATGAGAACAAGGATGTATAGGAAGCAGTAACCATAAGTACACTGGTTACAATGTAATACACAAGTATAATAAGAACTATGATGTATAGGAAGCAGTAACCATACGTACACTGGTTACAATGTAACACACAACATACGTTGGTTACAATGTAACACACAAGTATAATGTGAACAAGGATGTATGAGAAGCAGTAACCATACTTACGCGGGTTACAATGTAGCACAGACCATACACTGGTTACAATGTAACACATAAGTATAATGAGAACAAGGATGTATAGGAAGCAGTAACAATACGTACGCTGGTTACAATGTAACACACAAGTATAATGAGAACAAGGATGTATAGGAAGCCATAACCATACGTACGCTGGTTACAACGTAACACACAACTATAAAGAGAACAAGTATGTATAAGAAGCAGTAACCATACATACACTGGTTACAATGTAACACACAACATACACTGGTTACAATGTAACACAAAAGTATAATGAGAACAAGGATGTATAGGAAGCAGTAACCATACGTACACTGGTTACAATGTAACACATAACATACACTGGTTAAAATGTAGCACACAAGTATAATCAGAACAAGGATGTATAGGAAGCAGGACCATACGTACACTGGTTACAATGTAACACAAAAGTATAATTAGAAGAAGGATATATAGGAACCAGTAACCACACACACATACACTAGTTACAATGTAGTACACAACATACACTGGTTACAATGTAACACT
>NC_056751.1:777014316-777176816 GCF_019279795.1 Protopterus annectens
CACATTTGTTATATGTTCAATCCTCCCAGTTTGTGACATATGACAATCTAATATGTATTGTACTAACAGTATTATATGTATACAAATGTATGAATTATCTACCTAAAATTAGTACCAGTCAGTAGCCTGCAGAACGCAAGCATTTCTTCTGCAGAAGTATCAGTAAAGCTAGGAATGACATGCCTGTGTGTTGTGCATACCTGTTATGGCAAAACAAACATTCAAGGCATATGACACTGTTAATGCTGGACTATAGGCAATATATGTTGTCAGTCAGTTGTCCCAATAAGACACATGTTTACAGGCTCTGTTGCAGCACTATAAACAGGTTAACTGCCACAGTGTGTGGCCCGTTGAATGTGTGTGGACAGTAATGTGTTAAAGTGTGACATGCACACAGTGAAAACAAAATAAATGTCACACGATAATAACACGTAAGCATGACAGATACATGGTATGTATGCAGAAGAGTGTATATAAAGTCCAATCAATTAAATGTCGATCATGTTGGCAGCATAACACAAGTGGAGCACACAGAAAACACCTACCGACCCAAGGGATTAGGATGATGTGGATCAGACTCCTGAATGATCTTATGAGCTATTATCTTGAAAGAATCCCTCATAGTCAGTGCCATCTCAGTGAAGAATGTCCCCATCATGTCTCACATCTCTGTTCAGAACACACATCTGCCATGACCTCCATCTCTACCCAAAAATTGTCTCTATCATGGCTGTGACAAGATCTCTTCCAGAGTGCAGGCAGGATGTCTCAGGCAGGGGAGGGTCCAGGCTCCTCATCATCACCATCTGCTTCAGATGATTTGGGCAGCGGCATCACACGTGCACCTTGTCATCTTCGGATTGGCAATTGTCATCTGGTACGATGCACTGTAAAAATTAATTGCAAAACACAACAGAATAAAATGTCTATCATGCATAACACTTGCATGAAAATAAGAGCACAACGCAATAGCCTTATGATGCAAAATTATACAGGCCCTGAGACACATCCATTACAGTTACCCAGGGCCCTACTGAGACGCATCCATTACAGTTACCCAGGGCCCTACTGAGACGCATCCATTACAGTTACCCAGGGCCCTACTGAGACACATCCATTACAGTTACCCAGGGCCCTACTGAGATGCATCCATTACAGAGTTACCGAGGAACCTACTGAGACGCATCCATTACAGTTACCCAGGGCCCTACTGAGACGCATCCATTACAGTTACCCAGGGCCCTACTGAGATGCATCCATTACAGTTACCCAGGGCCCTACTGAGACGCATCCATTACAGAGTTACCCAGGGCCCTGCTGAGACGCATCCATTACAGTTACCCAGGGCCCTGCTGAGACGCATCCATTACAGTTACCCAGGGCCCTGCTGAGACGCATCCATTACAATTACCCAGGGCCCTACTGAGACGCATCCATTACAGAGTTACCCAGGGCCCTACTGAGACGCATCCATTACAGTTACCCACGGCCCTACTGAGACACATCCATTACAGTTACCCAGAGCCCTGCTGAGACGCATCCATTACAGTTACCCAGGGCCCTGCTGAGATGCATATCTTACAGTTACCCAGGGCCCTACTGAGATGCATACATTACAGTTACCCAGGGCCCTGCTGAGACTCATCCATTACAGAGTTACCCAGGGCCCTACTGAGACGTATCCATTACAGAGTTACCCAGGGCCCTACTGAGACACATCCATTACAGTTACCCAGGGCCCTACTGAGATGCATCCATTACAGAGTTACCCAGGGCCCTACTGAGACACATCCATTACAGTTACCCAGGGCTCTGCTGAGACGCATCCATTATAGAGTTACCCAGGGCCCTGCTGAGACGCATCCATTACAGAGTTACCCAGGGCCCTACTGAGACACATCCATTACAGTTACCCAGGGCCCTACTGAGACGCATCCATTACAGTTACCCAGGGCCCTACTGAGACGCATCCATTACAGTTACCCAGGGCCCTACTGAGACGCATCCATTACAGAGTTACCCATGGCCCTACTGAGACGCATCCATTACAGAGTTACCCAGGACCCTGCTGAGACGCATCCATTACAGAGTTACCCAGGGCCCTACTGAGATGCATCCATTACAGAGTTACCCAGGGCCCTGCTGAGATGCATTCATTACAGTTACCCAGGGCCCTACTGAGATGCATCCATTACAGAGTTACCCAGGGCCTTACTGAGACACATCCATTACAGTTACCCAGGGCCCTGCTGAGACGCATCCATTATAGAGTTACCCAGGGCCCTGCTGAGACGCATCCATTACAGAGTTACCCAGGGCCCTACTGAGACACATCCATTACAGTTACCCAGGGCCCTACTGAGACGCATCCATTACAGTTACCCAGGGCCCTGCTGAGACGCATCCATTACAGTTACCCAGGGCCCTACTGAGATGCATCCATTACAGAGTTACCCATGGCCCTACTGAGACGCATCCATTACAGAGTTACCCAGGACCCTGCTGAGACGCATCCATTACAGAGTTACCCAGGGCCCTACTGAGATGCATCCATTACAGAGTTACCCAGGGCCCTGCTGAGACGCATCCATTACAGTTACCCAGGGCCCTACTGAGATGCATCCATTACAGAGTTACCCAGGGCCCTGCTGAGACACATCCATTACAGTTACCCAGGGCCCTGTTGAGACACATCCATTACAGTTACCCAGGGCCCTGCTGAGACGCATCCATTACAGTTACCCAGGGCCCTGTTGAGACACATCCATTACAGTTACCCAGGGCCCTGCTGAGATGCATCCATTACAGTTACCCAGGAACCTACTGAGACACATCCATTACAGAGTTACCCAGGGCCCTACTGAGACGCATCCATTACAGAGTTACCCAGGGCCATACTGAGATGCATCCATTACAGAGTTACCCAGGGCCCTACTGAGACACATCCATTACAGAGTTACCCTGGGCCCTACTGAGATGCATCCATTACAGAGTTACCCAGGGCTCTACTGAGATGCATCCATTACAGTTACCCAGGACCCTACTGAGACGCATCCATTACAGAGTTACCCAGGGCCCTACTGAGATACATCCATTACAGAGTTACCCAGGGCCCTACTAAGACGCATTCATTACAGAGTTACCCAGGAACCTACTGAGACGCATCCATTACAGAGCTACCCAGGGCCCTATATCTTGATGACAGTATGGACAAAGTCCACTGAATAATTCCCAAGACGTAATTCACACAGCACCTGAAAACCTCACTACAAAAATATCTATATGAGGGTGTTTGCCTCCTGCTGCAAGCAAATGAAAGTCACAACTGTGGCATCATTGAGACATCCATGCACTAACCTGTGTTACAGATCATGTGGCACATCAACTACATGAAGGACAGGAGTCCAGACATGGTGACATTATGGCTGCATTGGCTACTCAGACTGATATTCTGCTAGCTGTGATACAGTCAGTGGAAACCCTGGCCTCTAAGGTATTACAGCAGTGTTAAATTATATGCAGGGTTTTGCATTCCATGAGTATGCACAGCAGATTGCAACCTGTGACAGGCAGACCACCTGTCTGCAGAATGACCAGGAATCCCTGTCCATGGTCAAGCCTGCACATATGTCAACTGCTGGCAGTTATGCTGAGGTCCTGTCAGTCACAAGGCCTTCATTTCATAGTCATTCTCCTTCATCTCAACATGGTGTTGTACCCCCATCCAGCTTGTCTGTGGAGCAAACAGAGTAGGATACGTCTGTACATGGTTGTGGCAGGGCAGACCATAGTGTAAGGCATCAGTGAGTTTGTTACAGACTGCATTAGATTGTGTTCAATAGTGCAGTTTACATAGCTGACTCATAATATTTCAATACCACTATACTGTGATATGTGTTTTTAAATAAAATTGCATGTTGTAGTGCATGATTTCTATTTTTTCATGTTATGATATTGTACATATATTTAAGTATGCTGTAGTGCATAATTTCTATTTTTCATATTATGATATTGCACAAATATATAAGTACACTTTAGTAAATTTCTATTTTTTTGTGTTATGATATTGCACATATATGTAAGCAGACTGTAGTGCATGATTTCTATTTTTTCATGTTATGATATTGAACATATATGTAAGTACTCTGTAGTGCATGATTTCTATTTTTTCTTGTTATGATATTGTACATATATGTAAGTATGCTGTAGTCCATGATTTCTATTTTTTCATGTTATGATAATGTACATATATGCAAGTATGGTATAGTGCATGATTTCTATTTTTTCATGTTATGATATTGAACATAAAAGTAAGTACGCTGTAGTACATGATTCCTATATTTTCATGTTATGATATTTTACATATATGTAAGTATGCTGTATGCTGCAATGCATGATTTCTATTTTTTCATGTTATGATATTTTACATATATGTAAGTATGCTGTATGCTGTAATGCATGATTTCTATTTTTTTGTATAATGATATTGTGCATATATGTAAGTACCTTGCAATGCATGATTTCTATTTTTTGTGTTATGATATTGTACATATATGTAAGTACACTGTAGTGCATAATTTCTATTTTATTGTGTTATGATATTGCACATATATGTAACTACGCTGTAATGCATGATTTCTGTTTTTTCGTGTTATGATATTGTACATATATGTAACTATGCTGTAGTGCATGATTTCTATGATTTTGTGTTATGATATTGTACATATAAGTATGCTATAGTGCATGATTTCTATTTTTTCATGTTATGATATTGTACACACACACACACACACACACACACACACACACACACACACACACACATATATATATATATATATATATATATGCTTCAGTGCATGATTTCTTTTTTTCATGTTATGATATTGTACATATAAGTACACTGTAGTACATGATTTCTATTTTTTGTGTTATGATGTACATATATGTAAGTATGATGTACACTGTAATGCATGATCTTTATTTTTTCATGTCATGATATTATACATATATGTAAGTATGCTGTATGCTGTACTGCATGATTTCTATTTTTTCATGTTATGATATTGTACATATATGCAAGTGCCCTGTAATGCATGATTTCTATTTTTTGTGTTATGATATTGTACATATATGTAAGTACACTGTACTGCATGATTTTTATTTTTTCATGCTATGATATTGTACATATATGTAAGTACCCTGTAATGCATGATTTCTATTTTTTGTGTTATGATATTGTACATATATGTAAGTACACTGTAATGCATGATTTCTATTTTTTCGTGTTATTATATTGTAACTATATATAAGTACTCGGTAATGCATGATTTTTATTTTTTGTGTTATGATATTTTACATATATGTAAGTACTCTTTAGTGCATGATTTTTATTTTTTCATGTTATGATATTGTACATATACGTAAGTACGCTATAGTTCATGATTTCTATTTTTTTCATGCTGTGATATGGTACATTTATGTAAGTACACTGTAAAGCATGATTTCTATTTTTTCATGTTACGATATTGTACATATTAGTAAGTACGCTGTAGTACATGATTTCTATATTTTTGTGTTATAATATTGAACATATATGTAAGTATGCTGTATGCTGTAAAGCATGTTTTCTATTTTTTTCATGTTATGATATTGTATATATATGTAAGTACTGAGTAATGGATGATTTCTATTTTTTGTGTTATGATTTTTTGTGTTATGATATTATACATATATGTAAGTATGCTGTAGTGCATGATTTCTATTTTTCATGTTATGATATTGTACATATATGTATCGAGTAATGCATGATTTCTTTTTTTTTGTGTTATGATATTATACATATATGTAAGTATGCTGTAGTGCATGATTTCAATTTTTTCATATCATGATATTGTATATATATATATATATATATATATATATATATATGTAAGTATGATGTAGTGCATTATTTCTAATTTTTCAATTTTATGATATTGTACATATATGTAAGTATGCTGTAGTGCATGATTTGTATTTGTTGTGCTGTGATATTGTACATATATGCAAGTATGCTTTAGTGCATGATTTCTATTTTTTTTTGTGTTATGATATTGAACATATATAAGTATGCTGAAGTGCATGATTTCTATTTTTTCGTGTTATGATATTGTACATATATGTAAGTATGATGAGCCCATTTTCAATGGAGTCCTTGGGGAACCTATAAAGTACAATGTATATAATAAACAAGCGCTAAGAGTACAATGTATGATTTCTATTTTTTCATGTTATGATATTGTACATATATGTAAGTAGACTGTAGTGCATGATTTGTATTTTATTTATTTATTTACTTATTTGTAGGTGGTTTACCAGGATGGTCCATTGGGCTGAGATGAGCCCGTTTTCAATGGAGTCCTGGGGGGGAACCTATAAAGTACAATGTATATAATAAACAAGCGCTAAGAGTACAATGTATATAATAAACAAGCGCTATGAGTACAATGAGTATAATAAACAAGCGCTAAGAGTACAATGAGTATAATAAAGAAGCGCTAAGAGTACAATGTATACAATAAACAAGTGCTAAGAGTACAATGAGTATAATAAACAAGCGCTAAGAGTACAATGAATATAATAAACAAGCGCTAAGAGTACAATGAGTATAATAAACAAGCACTGAGTACGAGTATAATAAACAAGCGCTAAGAGTACAATGAGTATAATAAACAAGTGCTAAGAGTACAATGAGTATAATAAACAAGCGCTAAGAGTACAATGAGTATAATAAACAAGCGCTAAGAGTACAATGAATATAATAAACAAGCGCTAAGAGTACAATGAGTATAATAAACAAGCGCTAAGAGTACAATGTATACAATAAAGAAGCGCTAAGAGTACAATGAGTATAATAAACAAGCGCTAAGAGTACAATGAATATAATAAACAAGCGCTAAGAGTACAATGAGTATAATAAACAAGCGCTAAGAGTACAATGAATATAATAAACAAGCGCTAAGAGTACAATGAGTATAATAAACAAACACTGAGTACGAGTATAATAAACAAGTGCTAAGAGTACAATGAATATAATAAACAAGCGCTAAGAGTACAATGAGTATAATAAACAAGCACTGAGTACGAGTATAATAAACAAGCGCTAAGAGTACAATGAGTATAATAAAGACATTTTGGAAAATACAGTAATACAGATACAAATATGAACATATTTGAGGATGCAGTTTTTAAAAAATGAAAAGGAAGTATAAAGAGGTGTAAGTATTGTTTACAAAATGTTGGTTCCTGCAATGCAAACAGAAAATAAGAACAGTTATTAGATACTTACTAGTGCATGAGCTCCTACTGATGAAAGATGATAATGGGGAAGGAATTTACATGTTGTATGGGTGATTTAAAGGGAGCTAGGGCAGGCATGAGGAGAGAGGGGCACTTAGAGCTGGGGGGAAAAGGGGGTGGATTATGGGTGATTTAAAGGGAGCTAGGGCAGGAATGAGGAGAGACGGGACACAGAGCTGGGGGGAAAAGGGGGTGGATTATGGGTGATTTAAAGGGAGCTAGGGCAGGAATGAGGAGAGATGGGACACTTAGAGCTGGGGGAAAAGGGGGTGGATTATGGGTGATTTAAAGGGAGCTAGGGCAGGCATGAGGAGAGAGGGGATGCTTAGAGCTGGGGGGAAAAGTGGGTGGATTATGGGTGATTTAAAGGGAGCTAGGGCAGGCATGAGGAGAGAGGGGATGCTTAGAGCTGGGGGAAAAGTGGGTGGATTATGGGTGATTTAAAGGGAGCTAGGGCAGGCATGAGGAGAGAGGGGATGCTTAGAGCTGGAGGGAAAAGGGGGTGGATATTTAGTAGTAGGGAGGGAAGCTTGAAGCAGAGGAGGGATAGTGAGAAAGGGTGGGTTTCAGATTTGTTTATGTAGGATGTGAGCAGTAACATTCCCAATGGGATGTTAGGTGTGAGTGAAGCAAGGTTTTGAAAGAGTGACTGCCAGTGGATCAGGATCAGGGGTGGCAGTGAGTTCCAGAGGTGAGCTGGAGAGAAGGATAAAAGATGCTTACCTGGTGGGCAGGCAGGTTTGTGCATTTAGATAAGGTTTGGGGTGTTTGATTTTAGCAGCCTTTTAGGTATGTGCATTTTAAAGGTGGAAGCAAGGGAGGGGCAGATAGAGGGAGTGAAGATGAGTTTATGAACTTCGGTGAGTTGGAGATAAGTGAGATATTTGGGCAACTGTAGTCAGTTCAGTTTGTGAAAGGCAGTACAGTGATGGGTGGAGGATCAGTAGCCTGTGGCAAACTTGGAAATTTTGTTGTAACAAGAGGTGAGTTTTGCCTTGATGGATGATTGTAGGTTAGTAAGGGGTGGAGCACCATGTAAGAGAGATGGGATGAGGTATGTGGTAGAGAGTACTAACTTGGTAGAACAAGAGAGGTAGTGATTATGGCGGTAGAGCATTCCAGGTTTCTGATGTGTTTTTTTTTAGCTGGTCATCAATGAGGACACCTAGTAGTTTTGCACTGGAAACTATTTCTAGAGGTCTATTGTTATGACTAGAGATGGTGAGTGTGTTTTTGTCTATGATAGTAGTTTTAGAATTTATAAATATCATGAGTTTAGGTTTTGTTGCAGTAAGTGCTAGGTGATTATCTAACATTCATTTTTCAGTAGAGGAGAAGGCATCTTTGGTTAGTTTTATGAGAGTGGTGGTAGAAGTAGCAGAGCAAATAATAGTAGAATCATCATTGTATTGGATACGTTTTGTACTGGGGATGGCATGGTGAAAGTCATTTATAAAAATGTTAAAAAGTAGGGGACCTTGAATGGAACTCTGGTGTACACCACCTTTAGTATGGGGAACTATACCCATTATTTTTCTGTGCCTCTGTCGAGCAGTGACACTGAGGTAATCCTGGGGTATATTCCCGATCTCCCATCCATTGGTCAAGATTTCTGAACAAGAGGCCTCTATGTGTGCCCTCACCAGTACCGATTTTGTTCACATAGGGAGTCTTGTTGGACAGCATCCTATCCTCCAGCACGCCCTCCTAATAATGGTAAGTGGTTGGTTTAAGTCTCCGCCTCTTGGCTCTGATTTGACATGGCCTTGTATGTTAGGCAGGGGTCACCTGAGCAAGCGGTGTTTACAGATAGAGCTACAGACTACTATCAACCTGGGTCCCCAGGTCCCTGATAACTTTCTGTGCTCAGTGGATTGCACCTATTTTGTTTTTCCCGGAAGTATGTGACTATGCATTTTTGGCATTTAACTTTAGCCGTGGCTCTGGCACCAGTTATACCCTGTGGGAGTGTTGAGAAATGGGGAGGTGACTTTCTTCCATTTGACTGCTTGTTGCCTATCAGAGAGGTAACTAATGAACCAGTTAATAGAGGAGAGGCATAGATTTAGCTTAGAAAGTTTAGTTAGTAGTTTGTGTGAGATATTATTGAAAGCCCTAGATAGGCGTAGGAGGAGAGTGCACACAGTGCAGCCAGAGTTGCGGGCTTTGTTAACAGTTTCTAAGAAGGAGAGGAGAGCAGTGGTGGTGCTGTGGCCAGGTCTGAATACATGCTGTGTGGGAGTTCGTAAGTGGTTATCTATAAGATAAAGTAAAAGCTGTAGATAGATACACTTTTCTAGCAGTTTAGAGATGGGAGATAAGATGGAGATAGGTCGAACGTTAGAGATGTCGTTATTATTGATACATTTTTCTAGCAGTTTAGAGATGGGAGATAAGATGGAGATAGGTCGAACGTTAGAGATGTCGTTATTATTGCTACCTTTGTGAAGGGGAATAATAAAGGCTTTTTTCCAAAGTTGGGGTACATAGCCTTTTTTGATTGGTCGATTAATTAGAATGCTGATGGGGAAGGCAATGACTTCTGCAACAGTCTTTAGAAAGCATGAGGGGATATTATCATGGGCATTGGAGCATGGTTTCAGATTCTGTAGGACGTTTGTTATGGTAGATACAGGGATGGAGTTCATAGAGAAGGGAGGGGTTGGGAGGAGGAAGCACTGGGGGGATGAAATGGGGAAGATAGTGGTGAGGATGTAGGATTGTTGGTGAAGCATGTTGTTAGTTTTGTAATGGAATCGATGAAGAAAGAGTTAAATTGGATGGCTAAATCTATGTCTGAAGCATTTGGATCAGGGCAGGGGTTTTCTTTTCTACCAGGGATGAAGAGAGAGGTATTTTCATCCCAGAATTTTTTTTGGGTTTGTCTTATGGTTGTTTTGGAGTATGGAGTAATAAGATTTGCAGTCTGAGATAATAAGATTTTTGTTTTGTTATGAAGTATTTTGTATTCATTAAGGGTGGTGGGAGTTTTATTTTTCTGTTGATATTTCCAGGCTTTGTCTCAGAGGTGCATGGCTGCTAAGGTGTCTTTGGTTAACCAAAGGACAGAGTTACTTTTTATTCTTTTAGTTCTTTGGGGGGCAAAGGTGTCTAAAAGATTTAAGAATGTTGTATTGAAGTGGGTAATAGCATTATCTAAGGGCAGAGTTTTTAGAGGATTCCAGTTAATATGTTTTAGTGAATTTGAGAAGGTATTGGGGTTGAAGATTTTTAGGGAGCATGTGGTGATGAGAGTATGAGATAGTTGTGGCGGTGAGAAAATGTGATGAGCAAAGGTGGGAGTATGATTGCTGAGTGAGTCAGGGATGTATTGAGGGTGAGACTAGTATCCAGTCAAGGGTGCTGCCAGAGGAATAGTCATTGGAAGGTCTGGCTGTGTAGTTGATTAGCTGAGAGAAATTATAGAGGTTTATATTTAGAGAGTTT
Source organism: Protopterus annectens (assembly GCF_019279795.1). NCBI lineage: Eukaryota > Metazoa > Chordata > Ceratodontiformes > Protopteridae > Protopterus > Protopterus annectens. The sequence continues at coordinate 777,025,108 of NC_056751.1, forward strand.
GAAGGAGATGGTATAGTGGTCCAATTAATATTTACATCACCCAAGATTATAGTCTCACTGATGATACTGGAGGAGAACCAGGAGAGAATGTCCTCGAGGAATGGGACATTGTCACCAGGAGGGATATAAAGACTGATTACACATATGAGTTTATGTTTATTTAATTGAAGTAGGGCTGGAATTAGTTCAGCATTACTGATTTGTGAAATGGGTTTAGTAAAGGGAATAGCCGAGAGGGAGGATGAGTAGAGGAGTGCGACTCCACCACCCTTTTTGGGTAATCTATCTTTTCTAATGATATGGATAGTGTCATTAGAAAACGCATAGGCAAGTATGCTGCAGTGGTTGATTTCTATTTTTTCGTGTTACGATATTGTACATATATGTAAGTATAGTGTAGTGTATGATTTCTGTTTTCATGTTATGATATTTTACATATAAGCAAGTAATCTGTAGCACATGATTTCTATTTTTTCATGGTATAATATTGTACATATATGTGAGCGTGCTGTACGTTGTAATGCATGATTTCTATTTTTTCATTTTATGATATTATGCATATATATAAGTACACTGTAATGCATGATTTCTTTTTTTCTGTTATGATATTGTACATATATGTAAGTAGGCTATAATGCATGATTTCTATTTTGTCATGTTATACTATTGTACATGTATGTAAGTATGCTGTACTGCATGATTTCTTCTTTCATGTTATGATATTGTCCATATATGTAAGTATGCTGTAGAGCATAATTTCTATTTTTATGTGTTATTATATTGTATGTATATGCAAGTATGCTGCAGTGCATGATTTTTATGTTTTCATGTTATGATGTTGTACATATATGTAAATACACTGTAATGCATAATTTCTATTTTTTGTGTTATGACGTTATACATATGTAAGTATGCTGCAGTGCATGATTTCTATTTTTTTTGTGTTATGATATTGTGCATACATGTAAGTACGCTGTAGTGCATATTTTCTATTTTTCATGTGATGATATTGTACACATATGTAAGTATGCTATAGTGCATGTTTTCTATTTTTTGTATTATATTGTACTTATAAGTAAGTTTGCTGTAGTACACGATTTCTATTTTTTTCATGTTATGATAATGTACATATATGTAAGTTTGCTGTACTCTGTAATGCATGATTTCTATTTTTTCATGTTATGATAGTGTACATATATGTAAGTACACTGTAATGCATGATTTCTATTTTTTTGTGTTATAGTTTCTTAGGTTCATAGCTAAGTACTAGGCTATCTGTCCAAGGGCATTTATAAGCCTAGCCAGAGTGTGTTGGCTTTCGCCACCCCCTTAGATTAGTTCCCTGTGCCTCTGACCAGCAAAGCCATTAGTTCCCTGCACCTCTGTCCAGCAGAGCCACTGCAGTGATCCCCGGGGTAAATTTTCTGTTTCTCATCCTCCCGTCATGGTTTCTCTTGAAGAGTGCTAGTGAGGAGCTCTGCCTGATGTATATTGGAATCTTGTTCCAAAGCATGGGGAGTCTCTGGGTCAGGAATCTATCCCTCCAGCACGTCCTATTTATCATTGTGTTAAGGTTTATATCCCTAGAGCATGTGGCTCTCAGGGATTTGTTTTTTTTTTTAGGTGGAGCATATCCATCAATTCTGGGTTGGACATGGCCTTGTGTGTCAAGCAGAGATCACCTCTGAGTAAGTGGTATGCAACCGAGTACATCCCAAATTGGGTGTTGTATTTTATAATGGGTCTAATAAGTGATGAGTAGAGAGGCACAATAACCTCCTTTGTTCTGGATGCGAACCCTTTTGAGATTAGGTGGACCACGTAAAAGGATTTTCTAACCACCTGATTATCAAAGGAGAGATTGCTATTTACTTGGGTCCCCAGATCCCTTATTACTTTTTCTGTATTTAGGAGACTACCACCTATGTGGTAGTTTGCGGGTACTTTGTTTTTTCCAAAGGGGTTGACTATGCACTTTTTGGCATTCAGCTTGAGGCCATGAATTGACACAGGTATCTGTCTCAGTGGGACCCTTCTGGAGGGTGTCTGTATCAGCCAAAGAATCAATTATGGCCCCTAGTTTGCAGTCATCTGTGAACTTGGTCAGCCAAAGTCCTCCTGTGCTTGCCTGTACCTCTGAGAAGTATATACAGAACAGGAGGGGTCCTAGAACTGAGCCCTGGGGGATGCTACTTGTAACTGCTTCAGAGTTGGACCTAGAGTCTGCAACTCTCACCATGTGGGTTCTGTTCATGAACCAATTTGCAACCCATCTTGTGACATAGGGGTTAATGTTCAGGTTGGTGAGTTTGTCTATAATACCAGAATGGGGAATGGTGTTGAAAGCCTTTGCAAGGTCTAGTTAGGCTGTGTGGACCTCTTTACCCTCATCTAATGTCTTGGTAACTGTCTCAAAGAAGTCCACCAGGTTTAAGAGGTATGAACTGCCCTTAACAAAGCCAAACTGGTGGGGTCCAAAGTTTGGAAGTTCCCAATGTCTCTGTTAATGTGTTCCATGATAATGTGCTCCATAGCCTTGCAGACCAGGCTTATAGGGTGATAGTTCCCAGGGTCCGTTTTGGTGCCACCTTTGTGGAGTGGAATAACTGTTGCTGTGCACCACTCTGTGGGTCCATAGCCTGTAGAGAGGGTGAGTTTGAACAGTGTGTTTAGGTGAGGGTTTAGTTCATTTTGGAGCTCTTGCAGGATACAGCCTGGGACACCGTCTGGTCCCATTGAGGCTGTGTTTTTGACTTTGGATAAGGCTGTTTTAACCTTTGTGTCAGTGATTGCTGGGGCCTTACATTCTTCTGGTATTGTTATGGGCCCTTTAGGGTGTGACAAGGGTGTGAAGTTTACACTGAACCTGTCTGCCAAAATGTTGGCAATATCAGTTGGTTCAGTGTATTTTGTGCCATTCTGCAACAACTCAGAGCAGATCTGAGAGTTTCCAATTAGGTTCTTGACATAGCTAAAGAATGCTTTGTGGTTATCTTTGGAGTCCTTGGCAATTTGGCAATTTTTCTTTCGAAGCTAGCCTTGGATGATTTAATGAGGGATTGTAGTTTCTTGCTGATACTGATCAGGGATGTCTTTCCTTCTAGGGATTTTGCTCTTATCTGTACTAGTTTCCTCCTTCTATTGTAGAGCCTGTTTATGGTAGGGGTCCACCACACTGGTTTCCTTTTCTTGGAGGAGTGAGTCTTGGTTTTACTTGGGATAGCACAATCCATGCATTCCTGCAGATGATCATAGAGTGCCTTTGTATAGGTTTCAGCAACTTGGACAGCATTGTCCATTGGCGTGGGGGCTGTGAACCTTTCCACCTCGGTCTTAAGCAACATGAAGTTTGCTTTTGAAAAGTTTTTCACAGTGGTTTCCTTGACTGGGGTTGGGGGTAGAATGTGAATATCCAGAGTGATTAGTCTATGGTCTGATCTAACGAGTGAGGGGTTGATGTCAGGTGTGGAACACCGGTCTCCCATGTTGGTGATGACCAGGTCCAATATGTTGTTCCCTCTGGTGGGGGTGTTGACCAGTTGATCTATGGCAATTGAGTTTATAAATTCTAGGAAGCATTGGGCAAGGGAGTTAGTACTTGAGTAGTTCTCCCTATTAATGTTTGGGTAGTTGAAAGCACCCAGTATTAGGGTGTTTGGTAGGACCTTCATATTTCCCAGTGTCTCCAGAAATGCGGAATGGGGGTCCTGGGTCATGGTGCGTGATCTGTAGCAAGGTAGAATTTGGATTGCAGTTTTGCCCATTGTTAGTTACACTTGGATGATCTCTGATGCATCGTGCTGTACCACTAACCTGGAGGTGTAAGTATCCTTGATGAATATGGATACACTCCTGCCTTTTGTGTTTCAGTCCGGATTCTGTGGCTGAAAGGTATGATATGAGTTATAGCCTGGTAGTACTGGGGTGCTCTCTGGAGCCTTAAACCAGGTTTCTGTTACTGCACATATATCGTTGTTCTCCATACTGAGGAGTGCCTCGAGTGCATGCATTTTGAGGTTTAGACTTCTAGCATTGAGTAGCATTACCCTCAGTTTTTGGTTACTTGTGCTATTTATGGTGGTGGGTTTGTCTTTTGATCCTTGCCTAAAAAAGGCACTATGGGGGTGGCAAGAGCCTTTGCCAGTATTTGAAAGCCTAAGGGTGACAGGTGCAAGCCATCTCTTGCGAAGCAACATGGCTTGTCGAGCATGTCATCCCAGGCAGACAGATACTGGATCCCCTTTAAATGACACCAGAAACTTAGCCAATTGTTGAAGTTGATCATTTTTTCTTTATACTGTGGCATCATTCTTGGTGAGGCAAGTTGCTACTCAGGGTCAGGGTCATACCTGCCTGGGCTACATGATCAGATAACTCTTCAATGTCTCTTTTCATGTAGTCCAGGGAGGTACGTCTTAGGTCATTCACACCAACATGTACAATGACAGAGTCATATTTGTACTTGTTCTGGAGTGACCTGAGTGCTTATGTTATGTGGTGGATCCTGGCGCCCGACAGGCAGCTAACTGTAATCTTCTCCTTGTCCAGCCTAGTTAGTGGAACATCAGTGTGCCTTACTATAGAGTCTCCTATCACTAGTGTGTTGGGTATGTTATTTTGCCTTAAGGGCTGTGAATGCATGGCACACTGATTATGTGAAGTATGTGTTTCATGGTTGGTGATGGGTTGTGGAGGTTGCTTGGATGTCTACTTTGCAGGTCTCTGTTGCTTTTGCAGATTTTTATTTAGAGCCTCTGAGTATGTTTTCGTGTATTTATGTATGTTATTTGCCTGTGTTGGTTTGTTAGGTCTATGTGAGACTGGTGGTGTGTTGCAAGTATTACCCATCTCCTCTTGACAGTCAGTGTTATGATATTGTACATATATGTCAGTACGCTGTAGTGCATGATTTCTATTTTTTGTGTTATGATATTGTACATAAATGCAAGTGTGCTATAGTGAATGATTTCTATTTTTTCATGTTATCATATTGTACATATATGTAAGTATACTGTAGTGCATGATTTCTATTTTTTCATGTTATGCTATCGTACATATAAGTAAGTACACTGTAGTACATGATTTCTATTTTTTGTGTTATGATATTGTACATATATGTAAGTATGCTGTACACAGTAGTGCATGATTTCTATTTTTTCATGTTATGATATTGTTGTAATGCATGATTTCATTTTTTTGTGTTATGATATTGTACATAAATGTAACTATGCTGTAGTGAATGATTTCTAATTTTTCATGTTATGATATTGAACATATATGTAGGTATGCTATAGTGCATGATTTCTATTTTGCCGTATTTTGATATTGTACATATATGTAAGTATGCTGTAGTGCATGATTTCTATTTTTTCATGGAATGATATTGCACGTATATGCAAGTATGCTGTAGTGCATGATTTCTATTTTTTCATGTTATGATATTCTACGTATATGTAAGTATGCTGTAGTGCTTGATTTTTTATGTTATGATATTGTACATGTAAGTATGCTGTAGTGCATGATTTCTATTTTTTGAGTTATGCTATTGTACATATATGTAAATATGCTCTAAAGCCTGATTTCTATTTTTCCATGTTTTATATTGTACATATATGTAAGTATGCTGCAGTACATGATTTCTATTTTTTGTGCTATGATATTGTACATATATGTAAGTACGCTCTAGTGCATTATTTCTATTTTTCATGTTATGATATTGTACATATATGTAAGTACGCTGTAGTGCATGATTTCTATTTTTTCATGTTATGATATTGTACACATATGTAAGTATGCTGTAGTGTATGATGTCTATTTTTTCATGTTATGGTATTGTACATATATGCAAGTATGCTGTAGTACATGATGCTATTTTTTCATGTTATGATATTGTACATATATGTAAGTTCACTGTAATGCATGATTTCTATTTTTTCATGTTATGATATTGTACACATATGTAAATACTGTGTAGTGTATGATTTCTATTTTTTCATGCTATGATATTGTACATATATTTAGGTACGCCATAGTGTGTGATTTCTATTTGTTCATGTCATGATATTGTATATATATCTAAGTATGCTGTAGTGCATGATTTCTGTTTATTTTTGTTATGGTATTGTACGTATATGCAATTGTGGTATAGTGCACAGTTTCTTTTTTTTCCATGTTATGATATTGTACATATATGTAAGAGTGCTGTAGTGCATGATTTCTCTTTTTTCGGGTTATAATATTGTACATATATGTTAGCATGCTGTAGTGCTTGATTTCAATTTTTTTTGTGCTACAACATTTTACATATAAATATGTTGTACTGCATTATTTATATTTTTTCATGTTATGATATTGTACATATTTGTAATATGTTGTAGTGCATGATTTCTATTTTTCATGCCATGCTATTGTACATATAAGTAAGTACGCTGTAGTACATGATTTCTACTTTTTCATGTTATGATATTGTACATATATGCAAATACACTGTAATGCATGATTTTATTTTGTTTTATGATATTGTCTATATAAGTACATTGTGCATGATTTGCATTTGTGTTATGATATTGTACATATAAGTAAGTATGCTGTAGTGCATGATTTCTATTTTTCATGTTATGATTTTGTACATATATGTAAGTATGCTGTAGTGCATGATTTCTATTTTTCATGTTATGATATTGTACATATAAGTAAGTATGCTGTAGAGCATGATTTCTATTTTTTTCATGTTATGATGTTGCACATATAAGTAAGTTTGCTGTAGTGCATGATTTCTATTTTTTGTGTTATGCTGTAGTGCATAATTTCTATTTTTTCATGTTATATTGTACATATAAGTAAGCATGCTGTAGTGATATGATTTCTATTTTTTGTGTTATATTGTACACATATATGTAAGTAAGCTGTAGTGCATGATGTCTATTTTTTCCTGTTATGATATTATACATATATACAAGTATGCTGTAATGCATGATTTCTAATTTTTTTGTCTTATGATATTGCTCATATATGTAAGTAACGGTGTCATGATATTGCATATATATGTAAGTAGACTGTAGTCCATGAATTCTATTTTTGTGTTGTGATATTGTACATATAAATACATTGTAGTACATAATTTCTATTTTTTCATGTTATCATTTTGTACATATATGTAAGTATGCTGTAGTGCATGATTTCTATTTTTCATGTTATGATATTGTACATATATGTAAGTATGTTGTAGTGCATGATTTCTATTTTTTCATGTTATGATATTGTACATATATGTAAGTATGCTGTAGTGAATTTCTGTTTTTCATGTTATGATATTGTACATAAATGTATGTATGCTGTAGTGCATGATTTCTTTTTTTCATGTTATGATATTGCTCATATATGTACATACACTGTAGTGCATGATTTCTATTTTTTCTGTTGTGATATTGTACATATAGGTATGTTGTAGTGCATGATTTCTATTTTTCATGTTATGATATTTTACATATATGTAAGTATGCTGTAGTGCATAATTTCTATTTTTCATGTTATATTCTACATATATGTAAGTATAGCACTTATGTGCTTTCCTTGTTGTTTACCACCCACTGCATACATTGTTATTTGTGGCCTGAGTTTTTTTTTTTTTTTTGGGGGGGGGGGCAGATTTGCATATGTTTATGTTGAAATATGTTACACTCATTTTATGTGTGATGCACAGTGAGTACATCTAGTGGGTACCTGCCATTAGATGCAATCTCTGCTGCTTTGGTGGGGGAACACCTGAACATCAATGTTCAATATGTGTACTCGTGTACATGTGGATTGTCATGACTCAAATGTCTGGGTCAGGCACTGCCATGTAGCCTGCAGCTACACTTGTGGTCACACCCTACATTGCCTACACCTGTGACTTCTGTCCCCCATGTCCTCCTTCTCTTCCTCCAATACCTGTGGAATGTTCTCTTCAGACATCTGTGGTTATTGTGGTAGTTCACCCAGAGCTGCAGGTGGAAGGCTGCCACGTGCTCTGGTTATCATGTTGTGCAGCATGACAGACACCATTATCATCTTAGCTGCCCTTTCTGGTTTTATTCCACTGCACCCATGAGTGTGTCCAGACCTCTGAACCTAGATTTCAGTACACCAAACACAGGCAATATGCTGTGTGTAGTTGTTACATGTGCTCTATTGTAGGCCTCCTGTACAGGGTTGGATGGTTCATGGTTTGGGGTCATTAGCCATGTGTCAAGAGGATAACCACAGTCAGCTGTTATGGGCTGTAAAAATACTTTAGTTCAGACCAGATATTGTTGAGAGGTGGATCCTTAACTTACATCCTGACTGTGTTCCTGTACTTACACAGAAGCAAACCCTCAGGAATTCCACCTTTCTGGAATGCAGGCCTGAGTCTACTTTCCCTCAAAATGGCAACATCATGGACACTTCCAAGGTGTGTTGTCATTATATTTGTTATGTTGCCATCTACTGCATACAAAATTTGGCAGTCGATGGATGGCCAGCTCTTTATGTTTATGTATCAGTCTGCTTCAGGATGTACTGTTGTTTTGATAAGTATGTGTTTACAATCTATTGCTGCACATTGCTTCCAGGAATTTTCCAGGATATGACTAACAGCTGTCCGTTATACTCCCACAGCATCCCCCATATGTCTCTGGAATGTCCCGGATACAAGCATACACAGACTGAGACACACTTAAGTTTCAAGGGGGATGGGGTTTCCTTACAGGGTTTGCACAGACAAGTATGGGGCACACATATCACAGACAGTCTGCACCATTTGTCTGTCTAGATGGTATCTATCGATTATATGTTGGTCTGGCAACTGGTTTCATTGTAGCCTTTCTCTGACTCTTAAGCACAAAGTCACATCCTCATGTATGGCTTGCATCACTACTGCTTGTTGCAGTATATTAACAGCAGGTTACATTGATATGTGTTTTTTTTTTTCATTTTTGCTACAGATTTCAATGTAATCTATAATCTTCTTCTTCTTCTTCTCCTTTCGGCTTTTCACGGTTAGGGGTCACCACAGCGGATCACCTGTCCGCTCATGATTGGCAGTGGAGTTTTACAGTGTCGAGTTGCCAGCCCGGTGCCCAACCTTCCACAGAAGGCACACACACACACACACACACACACACACACACGCACTCACACCTAGGGCCGATTTAGAGTGTCCAATCCACCTGCAGCATGTCTTTGGGATGTGGGAGGAAACCGGAGCACCCGGAGGAAACCCACACGACCACAGGTAGGACATGCAGACTCCACACAGAAGGCACCCCAGCCAAGGATTGAACCAGATAACCTCTTGCTGTGAGGTGACAATGCTAACCACTGCACTACTGTGGCCGCCCTCAATGTAATCTATAATATTCACTTGAATTCCTTGGAGTCTGTAATGTCTGAGCTGAGAATTAAAGAAACTGAGTTATCATGGCTCTTTGTTGCATTTGAGTTGTGTTGTGTGCACACAATGTGCTTTGGAATCACACTGGCTTGCATGGACTCCCTAATTATCCGATGCTGAATACTTAAGTAGTCAGTCTGCCTTCAGAATGTCTTCTGGAACTGCGTATGCACCAGGTGTGCTGAAGTCTTCCTTTGGCGTGCTGCACTGTGCACAAATAGCTTCAGTGAACTTTATGGAATCCAGCTCTATGAAAAACATAAACCAATTTTGATAAATCTTTATTTAATGTAATAAATATTTATTTAATTACACACTTAAACAATGTGACTGGGAACCCTTCAATTATCTGTCTGTAGATGAAGCTCACTTCAATAACTCCTTCTAGATCATACTAAACCATCAACCCCCACTGAGACATAAAAGAGTGAAAATTAATTCTGCCCCATGGCTAACCCATGAAACTAAACAACTCATGAGAGAGACACAGACAAAGCCTGGAAACAATGGCACAAAACTAGGAGAATATACTATCTAGGTACATATTGGTGCCTCAGAAACTGCACAAATTCCCGAGTTTTTATGATCAGATGAAATTCTCTACAAACCAGACCATACATACAAAAGAACAGTCACAACAAACAGGCAGAAAACCCATCTCAAATCATTTCCCACCTGAAACCAGCAGGGACATTGCAGACAAATTCTACAAACACTTCCTATCCAGTAGCCTACATAACTCAAACATTAACAAACTATACCCACCACCTTACAGCCATCCAGACAAAATAAGAACCTATACCCACCCCATCCAACCTCTCCTGACTATAACTCCACACCCTAACTCATCCTAACAACAATCCAGACAAAATAAGAGCATATATCCACCCCATCTAACCTCTGCTGACAACTCCACACCCCAACTCAACCTAACAACCATCCAGACAAAATAAGAACCTATACCTATCCCATCTATTATTATATTTATTTATTTATTGACATTTGTTGACCAGGAAAGTCCACTGGGCCACTGACCCATTTTCAGTGGAGGCCCGGGGAGAAAAGCTCCACGGTAGTACATTCAAAAAACATTAATATATTTTGAGTTTTAAAAACACACTTATACATTATATACCATAATGGTAATACATTCAATATAAATACCATACACAATTCACCTTATATACTATAATGGTAGTACATTCAATATAATACATTTGGAGAACATATTCATAGTACCATCTTCAAATAAAAATTCACAGAAGGTTTCAAGCAAGGGAGAGAGTTAAGCCCATGAGAAGAGGGTCGATTTGATAGTGGGGTAAGTTGTGAGTGTCACACAGGACAGTGTAGCAAGAGGTAGGGGGAAGGAGAGAAAAGTCAGGCAGTAGGGCAGCAATATATACAGAGGTTAGTTGAAATTGCCCTATAGGATGGTTTAGCCTCTCCTGACCATACCTCCACATCCTAACTCATCCTAACAACCATCCAGACAAAATAGGAACTTATACCCATCCCGTCTAACCTCTCCTGACTATAACTCCACACCCTAACTCATCCTAACAGCCATCTAGACAAAATGAGAACCTATACCCATCCCATCTAACCTTTCCTGACAATAACTCCATACCCTAACTCATCCTAACAGCAATCCAGACAAAATAAGAACCTGTACCCACCCCATCTAACCTCTCCTGACAATAACTCCACACCCTAACTTATCCTAACAGCCATCCAGACAAAAAAAGAACCTATACCCACCGCATCTAACCTCTCCTAACCATAACTCCACACCCTAACTCATCCTAACAGCCATCCAGACAAAATAAGAACCTATATCCACCCCATCTAACCTCTTCTGGCCATAACTCCACACCCTAACTCATCCTAACAGCCATCCAGACAAAATGAGAACCTATACCCACCTAATCTAACCTCTCCTGACCATGACTCCATGCCCTAACTCATCCTAACAGCCATCCAGACAAAATGAGAACCTATACCCCCCATCTAACCTTTCCTGACAATAACTCCATACCCTAACTCATCCTAACAGCAATCCAGACAAAATAAGAACCTGTACCCACCCCATCTAACCTCTCCTGACTATAATTCCACACCCTAACAACCATGCAGACAAAATAGTATAAAAACTGCATTAAAACCTGTAATTCACAGCACTAGATCCTGACAACCTCCTATATGAATACCTCAGCATAGCCGTTGACATCATTTTTTTAACCTTGAGTCTATCTTAATTAATAGCTCCATTACAGAAAACTACATCACAGCTCTATGGAAAGCTTCCTTCATAATCTCATTTACACAAAGGTGGCACATCCAGCAAACTTTCAAACTATCACACTTTAGCAATCCTTCTTCTTGCCAAAGTACTTTAAAATTGCATACATCAAAAACTATTAGCCTTTCTACTTGATAACCAATTATTTTTTCGTACTCAGCATGGCTTTTGACCCTACCACGGCTCCGAAACTTCTCTGCTACACTTCCTAGATGCCTTTAGTCAAAGTAAAAACTCGGGAACTGCATCATATCCCAGTTTTAAATAAGAAAATAAGTTAGCAACAGGAAATTTAGATTTGGTTTGTATCAGAATCCTCATGGTGGTTCAGATGTGCTGTGGGCATACCACTAATCTATGATCATGTGAACATATGTGTGGATTTATCTTTTTGTTTGCCATAGTCATTCTTGTATGTTTCAGAATAACTTTTATACTGGTTCCTCAATATAGTCAATTTACTTAAAAAATCAAGTAATAGCCTTGCAATTTTCATTTTAACATGCTTAGGCGATTACACGGCAAATGCAAGTTCAAATGTATTTCTGTTCTTCTTACAGAAGTAATTTACTAACTTGCAATTGCTACCTCTGTCATGTTTATTTATCTCCTGTAGGGAATTATGAAGTCAGAAAATGTAGTTTTCTTATTGATTTCATGTGAGTGGAGTCTATGACTAACCGAACAAAACGGTATTGATTTCCACTTTGTGCTCTGCTGAAGCTTTAACAAATTATTGTTTACTTAAAGAAAACATCTCTGTTGATTTCTCTGGTCAGAATCAAAGCAGTAGTGTGAGTGAATAAATGTATGTGCGTAGGCCACGTGTGAATGTCTAAACAATAGTGCCTGATGATAATTGTGTAACGACCTGTACAGCTGATTCATTATAAGGCATGAGACTGCTACATCATTGAGTCTGTCCATTCTTACTCCAATAACAACAGATATTATGGATCCCAGTGGCACTGTTATTTTACTGAATGTTGTGCTTAAGTAGATAATAATGCATCTGCACGTGATTCAAGGTTTCATGCTCTTCAATAAAAAACACATAAATAAAAAATAAACATTTGCTAATTGAAGCATATAAGATTATTACAGCATTAATCTTTGCACAGTTTCAGCACAGAGTAAATTTCATACCTATACATTTTTTGTAATATCCATAAGGATACAATGAAAATTAGGTTATATTTGAAAAAATAATCTAATCTCTGAGCAATATTGTTAATTCTTTTGGCATGTTGGGGAACTAAGGGCATGAGCAACAGATGTTTTTGCAGCTTTACTTTCAAGATATTACTGAATATGCCTAGTTACTACAATTTTTGTTTTTGAGAACTGGACCACCAGGTATAGGACTAGCTGCTGTTATACAGTCCATTCCAAATCAAGATGTTATCTTGAAAGTTGAAAAATCTAGGAATATTTTTAAACAGCCAAATTGCTGCCTAATTCAACCTCAGTCCTTGCAGCAAAAGCAGTCCTGGTGCTGCTATGTAATCAAATGTCAGAACTACATCCATTGATTGCAACCCCCCACCCCCATTGCAGGTCGTGCCAGGGTTGGCTGTCCTTTTCATCCCCCAGCTTCATTTGTAATAGATACAATCAGACAGATTATAAGAACAATTAAGATTTTAACTGATATCTTTGATTAAAGTTTACGTCAGAAAGCAACAAAATGCTTTTAATCTGATGATAGGATAACTTAAAAGAAAAAGGTTAACTTATTTTTAAAGGGTTCTAGCAGTATATTGATCATGGAGACTTTATAGAAAGCTTTCCTCTTGCAAAAGGTGATTACAAATATGCACAGGCAATCAATAATACATTTTCAAGATGGTTGAATGTGGTAGCACCTGCAAACTATTCAGTTTTATTATAACCAGATTGTTTTAGACACATGTATTTTCACACTTTGAGTTTCCTAACCTATTAAAAGGGGCAAAGAATTTCACTTTGGAAGACATATTTGCAGTACAGTATTCTATATGTGTAAAGATTGGCTCAGTAAAATGCTGTACATGGTATGATTTCACCAAGAATGGGAATTGTATATACCTGATAAGATAATGCATATGTTCAGAGACAAAGGAAATAATCGTGTTACCATGATATGTGTAAGGAGACAGAGTTGACATTTGTCATTTAAAATTTGCCTTTTTAAAATGACAACTGAAGTTGCTTGACAAGATTGTTTGAAAGAAGACAAAAACACTATATTCTTATATTCTGTTAGTATTCCTTTTAGTGCAACTGTGAGAGGTCTGTTTTACTTAGTTATCCAAATCCAAGTGTGTGACCCTCCAGTGGCAATGAAACGAAAAGCAGAGATTCAAAGGAACTTCAAATAAGATGCATTCATAAAAAATAATAAAGTTTATTCCAATGGTGGCGCTTTACAAAAGACTTCTTCAGACTCTTAAAACAATGAATAAAACTGTTTGAATCATTTTTAAACCATCCTTAAGCTTCCTATTGGACATTACAAATTGATATGTCACATGTTATCTTGTCTTAAAGGAACAGATACTCAAAAAGTTAACATAGTTAAATGCAACAATATTTAGAAGGAATACTTCCATCCAAATATACAATTAATGATCAGAATGTCCATGCAAATAAGTAAAAATATGCATATACCCTGATACATTCTAAAAATAAAAGGAGCATTGTGCTTGGTCTATATCATTCTACAATCATTAAAAACTGTTGCTACATTCATTAAAAACCCTGAACATTCTCTCTCCTCATGGTGTTAAATCATTAAAATCCTTAGATAAACAGCAAGTTTTATCGCGTTTCAATATCTAGCATCTCTACTAAGATAGTGGTGTGTCGAATGCAACTTTGCATATATCAGGTTAAAAAATTAATATAGCGAGAACTCTGTACTAAAAATGTAAGCGTACCTTTACCACAAAACAACATAGCGAATATAATGTATTTCGCGATGTGCCTCATCAAGGAGTCAGACCTCATCATATCGGTGAAAGGCTGTTGTCCAAGATTAAAAAATTCCACAAATAGGAACCTCTTAGATTCCACGTAAAACAAACTGTTTACAAGTTGTAAAGTGCCGTGTGCTGTAGGAACTCTGAATGCAATTGAGTACACCCTAACTTCATGCGCTATTAATTTTTTAACCTGATATATGCAAAGTTGCATTCGATGCATTGATGCTAGATATTGAAACGCGATAAAACTTGCTGTTTATCTAAGGATTTTAATGTTTTTAACACCATGAGAGAGAATGTTCAGGGTTTTTAATGAATGTAACAACAGTTTTTAATGATTAGAATGATATAGGACCAACCAACATGTATGCTTTTTTTTTTTTTAGAATGTATATATGCATATTTTTACTTTTTACTATGGACATTCTGATCATTAATTGTATATTTGGATGGAAGTATTCCTTCTAAATATTGTTGCATTTAACTATGTTAACTTTTTTGTATCTGTTCCTTTAAGACAAGATAACATATCATGACATATCAATTTGTAATGTCAGGAAGAAGCTAAGGATGGTTTAAAAAAAATCATTCAAAGTTTTTTTTTTGTTTTTTTAGTCTGAAAAAGCCTTTGGCTTAAAGCTATTGGAATAAACTTTATTATTTTTTATGAATGCATCTTATTTGAAGTTCCTTTGAATCTCTGCTTTTCGCTTCATTGCCACTGGGAGGGTCACACTTTTTTTGGTTGATTGCTCTCTCCTGCCTCAACTGATAGCAGCACTGCATTTGGCTTTTTGAGTTGTTTTACTTAGTTACCTTCATGCCTGAATACTGTGTAAATTTGCTTTGGTAATCTATGCAGATTTGTGGGTGAAATGATAGAGTTGTAATATGAATCAATTTTTTTTAAATGAACTGAAGCTAAAGTTTGCATTCTTACAAAGAAAAAAATGTATTGTAGCCAGGAGGCAGAACAGCTGCAGCTGTATTGGTACAGTAGGGTCGCACAGTGCAGTAGGGGATAGCATTGTCACTTCATAACAAGAGGTTCCCTGGCTCGATTCTGAGCAGGGGTGACTTCTGGGTGGAGTCTGGATGTCTTCTTTTTATTCACTTTTAATGGGTTTTCTCCAGGTGCTTTGGTTTCCTCCTATATTCTAAAACATGCGGTAGGAAGGTTGAACACACTAAACTGGCAGTGAGTGTGTGCATGTGTGGTGTATGGAAGAGCAACTATGTCAGGTTTAACCTCCCAGTGGCTTGAACATTGGCTCTAGATGATGGTCACTGTTCATCTGACACCCTGACCCCATGTGCAAAAATAGAAAAAGCAGGGTAATGGATGGATGGAAGTAGTAGGTGGCATGGTGGTGAACATTTTACAAAATGCAACAATGCTATTAATCATTAGCTAATCAGGAAGAATGCAGCTATCAGCTAAGTCTGTAGGCAACAAGAAGAAACAAGTCTGTGTTGAGTAACTGGATTCTGTTTGGTAACAAGAATAAACAGCTTGTGCTGCTTATTTGGACTTTGTGGAAATTACCAGACAACTATAAAATTCTGATAAAATTGGATTCATTTGTAAATATTGTAAATAATTACATTTCTACTTAGTTGTTGTGCCTGTATTAGTCCGTGTGGATAAAATGCTAATTTTAGTAATCTGCAGTAGAATACAGTGACTGTGGAAATACTCAGGAAAGTTAAGAAGTCTGAACAGATTTAGAGTGTATATGAGTGCATACTTGCATTGCACGGTAGGTGTATTGTAATACTGAGGTCCTGATGTCTCTAACGGCATCAGAGACTTCAATAGTAAATTCTCATCTCTTTGTCTATAGCTGCCAGCAATTCTTGATTTCTAATACATACTTGATAAGGTAAGGCAGATTTCTCTGTTGCATATTAATTTGTGAAAGACACAGATGAAGAATGACCAGAGAGGATTGCAAACATGGCAAGTGTGACCATAGTCCATCACTTATGGAATGAAAGAAAATAGTCCATCATTTATCGAGTGAAGGCTGTAATAGCTTTTTGGATTATTGTCTCATCTTATTTCTATAACAGCTTTAGTATGACATAACAGTTACTGTATGTCCTCAAGCTTTTTCCATCTGTGATGTGTTTTTTCCCCATGAACATCTGAGCAATAAAAAAAGTAACTGTACTATTGTCTTTTATGGTCTCCATGTTGTGGATCATATTTCTGGTTCCTTTTGTATACCTGAAGGTTAGTTTTATTTGTAGATATGTTTGTGACATCTGTGTGTTGGTGGATCATATTTCTGGTTAGATCTATATTCTTGGAAATTAGTTTTTGTGTGCATGTGCAG
This sequence comes from Protopterus annectens, assembly GCF_019279795.1. Lineage (NCBI taxonomy): Eukaryota > Metazoa > Chordata > Ceratodontiformes > Protopteridae > Protopterus > Protopterus annectens. The sequence goes on from NC_056751.1 coordinate 777,042,127, forward strand.
GTTAGGATGAGTTTGGCTAAGTTAATAGTTCAGTGCTAAGCATTTTTTCTCTAACACAGATGATCAGAAATGAATGTTTTTTGTTGTCATGGACTAGCCTTTGAAACAGAGATGTGGTGCTAAATGATTATACTTTACTTGTCCTGCCATTGGTTTGTATTATGTCAACAGCTGTAACTTAAATTATACCTCTGTTTGCATGCTTGCCTGCATATTTTGTGTTATTTTCCAACCTAACTTATATAGCTTTTATGTCAATGTGCTTGCAGTTCGTCTCTGTTGCCATGCCTACAGCTAGACCTGAATTCAGGTTTTGTTGGGAATGATGGGGGTATACTGCATAGCAACAGACTTGTGCTTTGGAGTTTAGTCTTTTGTTAAGTTCACCGATTTGAATTTATTAGGATACGTTTTTAATATCTGTGATTTGGTCATGTCAATGGAATACTGCATATTTTGGAACTGCATTGAAGTGTTGTAAACATTTGTTTTTGTGTTTTGTATTTGCATTTGCATTTTTATGTTTTGCACTAATCCTGAATGGTTCCATTCAATTCAATGAGGGAAAGCTCCATATACGTGAGCAATCCTCACATAATGCTATTATCTTGTGAAACCATTTACTGGCTTACTCTTATCCAGTCTCTATTCTCCCATACACCCAACTCCCAATCAGCATTCACTTCTTTCTTCCAATCCATGCATGCACACCAGTCTCGTTAGCCAATCACTTTCCTCTCCCCTAGCTCCATCCTACTGGCCATTTTCCTCATCCTTTCCCCCACTGCAGTTACAACTGCCATTATCCAATCCATTTACATATGTTAATTACAGGTTAAGCCCTGTCCAATCCTCTACTCTCTTTAGGTCTCTTCCCATTCCTTGGCATTTGGTACTCTTGTGTTCTGAAATTAGTGTATATACAGTGCCTTTTACATGTACAAAACAGATCTGATGAATTCCTACACTTAGGTTGAAAGTGCTCATCATTTGGAGAAAAACTGCTTTTCTTTTTTATGGGAACATCTGTGGTCTTTTGGATTTACTGACTTATACTTTGGCACTAGTATAGATGAATTAGTAAGCCTTTTGTCTCAAAGTTAAGAAATACGTGGGACTCCCAAAATTATATCAGTAAGGTTTTCTCATTGGAATTACTTTGGCTGTCTCTGATTCAGATGTTTTATTCTTATAACTCAGAGCTAGAAATACAATACATTTCAGAGACTGGATCTTGATTTAGACAATATTCAACACTTCATGAATTATTGATGATAGCAATGGCAGTTATACCTCCTACACTATTTACATCACCCAAGCAACTTCAGTTGGTCCTCATATACTATATACTATATATATATATATATACATATATATATATATATATATATATATATATATATATATATATATATATAAACTTTCCATCCATTTCCACTTAAGATCATACATATTCATACCTTTTCTCTAAGGTCTGCAGGGAATACCTTGGCTAGCTCTACTTTCTGTAGCCTTTCTCATCTCCTTCATGAAAAATAATAATAGTTAATTGCACAGTATCATGCTTAGATGTAGAATACATGAATTTATTGTACTGTAATAGCTTGGCCATAAGACAATTGCTGGATATCTTCAGCAGTCTTTGCACTAAGTAAAGCCACATGGCATTCTAGTATAATCATAGAATCAGCATATAATTCAAAGCTATAAACCACTGCACAATTGAGAGATGTAATGCTTATGCCAAGACAATGATTACCTACAGAAACAAAAATGAACAATGCCATGATGTAAAAAAGCCAGTCACTGTCCAGCAGCTGATACACAGACCTTTGCAAATAAGAAAATGCAATGAAATGATGCATAATTTATTGAATATTAAATCTATTCCAGGCTGTGTAATGCAGTGCAGACATGCATTGCTTATGATTCCCAGATGCATAACATTAACATGTTTACTATAAAAATGACAGCTATTGAAGTGTGAGAACATGTATAGGTTGGTCATATTCAAGTCACTTGGTCATAAGGACACAGAGTTGATTTTCAGTGCTTTGTATTTATATTGCACTTTTTGGATCGCATCTTTGTTTAGCAAATCATAGTATTTGCACAGCCAGAAGGCGAGAATTGTCTCATAGGCAAGTACACTAGCTACCCTTGTGGGCCATTTAAGCCTAGCTAGTTTTCCTTTCAAAGGTAAGGATCAAACTTAACACCTTAACCATTACACTAACTCCCAACACGTTTTTGGATTACCACTTTAGAGTGAAAAAGGTTATTTGTTAGGTCATCTAACTTTGCATAATTCATCCTGCTTATTGTTATCGCCAGGCACTTGTCTAAGACCACTATCAATCTTACTAATTTTGAAGGGTTGCCCCTCCAAAATCTAGATGGACAGTCTTACTTCCTTTCTGGCTAAATGAAAGGTTTTCGTCAATGTATACCTTGTAGTCTACCGAAATCACCAAACATACATATGTAAAACAATGAATTCATACTGGTTCTGATCTGCACTGGTCAGTATGCAGTTATACATGGTTATGTATCCTACAATGATCACATATTGAGATTAAATTATGTCATATAATAGGTGATGTAGTATTGGAAGTTTGTATCATCTGTCTGCGTTATGTACTTCTAAATTGTATATTTGTAGTACGATGCGGTAAAAAAGCATACTAGATGCTTTTTTAGTTTGTTTATTGTGTAGCTTCTAGACTATCTATTTTCACTGACCTGAAGACCTGCTCAACAACTGCAGTACAAGTAGAATCTAATAAACCGAAAAAGTAAGGCAGTTAAATATACTTGAATTTTCAAATTTGCACAAAATTACATCTATATCTGTATTTTTTTTAAGATGAGGAAAGAAGCAAAAGTGATAGTGGAAGAAAAGTAAAATTTGAGTATAAAAATTAGAAATGGTTGAATAAAATGAATTTAAGTATCCTGTATACCAGAGGAAAGGGCTGAAAATCATACAGGAACATTCTTGTCCAAGACAATGAAAAGGCATCTGTCTTCCAGGCCTTCTTGCATAAAGTTCTGGAACAGACTTTTGTTAGCATGCTGTTCAGAGATAAGACAAAAAAGGTGTATGTGAGGAGTTCCCCACAAAGGGATCAAATATAGAAGACCCACGATCTAGTTTGGGAACCTCCTTGTCATGTCTTCTTAAATATCTGCTTACCGGCTTGTTTAGCTTCTTTCCAAAATAGAATGAGAGAGCAGAAAACCCTTGGGATATTTAGAGAATGAGAGGTGAAAAATCAGACACATACTCGAAATCAGCTTACCTCTCTCATCATTTTTGATAACCTCTGCAGCAGTGTGTTCAAAAACTAGATCTCTATCCAAAGGAGGATACAGAAATTGATTGTTGACATCTGGCAGGTTGTGAGAATGCAGCCAGGCAAACCTCCTCAAAACAGTATCAGTGGTCACAGTCCTGGAAGCAGTACCAACAGAGCCATGAACTGACTTCAAACGATGAAGACTGATCTGAGAAACAGAAGAAACTTGACTAGACAAAACAGTGTTTTCATCACAAGAGGAAACTGCAGCCAAAACATTTATCACACATTCACAGTCAGTCAGAATAAAGTTTAACACATCAGCCTGACAATTTAGAATTCTAAAAATCAAAGTTGCAAAAGCATACATTTTTTCCAAATCTTATTAGTAGCTTTACCATCCTTGTCAGAAGGAGAAAAGAAAATGCTTGACAGTAGCTGAATTAACTAAAGCTATAGCTGCTGGGACAGGTCTGAGATGAGTCTATAAAAACTTGAAAGACTGACAAAGTTTGTACACTTTATCTGCTTTCTTAGGTTACTAGAGTGGATGTCAGGGAAACCATAGCCTATACGAAAGACAAATTCCAGTGCTGACATCACTGGGAGGATGAACATAGTTTCTGAAGATTCTAGTTGTAACAGTTCATAAAATACATCTGAACCTCGTATTGCAAGAAATCGGGATAAAACCTAAAACAATGGAGGAACAAAGGCCCAAAAGATAGGGACATATTTAAAATATTGCTCTTATAAATTTAGAAAGTTGCTAGAACAACAGGATTTGTGTCACCATGCATTTTTTTGAAGGATATGAACTCTGAAACACAAATGTATGTCTTATTTAGTGACTTCAATCTTCAATGATTTGCAAAAAAAAAAATCACTTATTTTATGCGGAACAAACCAAAAATATGGGCCGAAAATCAGGACATTCTGTGAAATTTGGACATTTGAGAAGGTATGGCTCAAAGGACAATACTAGCCTAACTGCCTGAAGGGCCATGTTAAGACTTGCCAATAAACTGAGAGGGCAAACTATGCACCTTGTGACTATGAGGTTAAGACCTTAACCCTTATGCCAAACCCAGCCAACTAAAGGTTCCTCTACTCTCCATCAGGGGGTTGGATCCTTGTCTCCTGCTCACCCCTGTACTAATGATGAAGATAATAGTTTCTGAGGGACTCAGAGAGCTCAGTGGTCTTCCACTGAAAATATTGGCACATTCTGCAAATAGTCTCAGAGAAAGTGAATCCCTCACATGGAGATTCAGCTTGAGGAGAACAACTTGTATCTCTCCCATTACATTTGCCTTCAGATTCAACATCCTGAAACTCTTCAGGGGAAAGAGGAATCTTTTTTTCTTTTACCAGAAATCACCTTAATTGAGACAATGTATGAATGTTTAAGAAATTATGTTTTTAAGTGTTTCTAGTAACTAATGTTTTTAGAAAATTTGACAAGTAATATGGTCTGTTTTTAAACATCTACAATTTTAGATGTTCAATGAAAAGTTTGAATTGCATTAATGGGATTATATTATGGTGACAGGCAATGATGTAATTAAATGTATTTTTGTTTCTTTTGACTGAGATAGGGGACTGTTTAGTAGAATTTGTTATTCTGATGAAATCTTATATAAAGATGAAAGAGCTAAATAATTTTGTATCTTAGAAAAATAAGACTATTTGTTTGGAGTTGGGATCCTTTTCATGAGCCATTTCCAAAGTGTTTTTTTTTTGTATATTAAGTATCAAATAGCCAGATATGTTGAAAGGGCTGCTATTCCCTCTAACTGTTTGGCTAGCTTTCTAAAATCAAATTGCACATTAATTGTACTTCCTACCTAACAGAAAGAGGTGATCTAATTACAAAACCAGATGAAATCCTTGAGGTGTTTCATCAAACATATACAGTGATTTTTGATTCAGAAAAAGCCCATACAAATTCATCAAACATTCATATTTTTCATGTAAATTTTAATCCCACTCAGATACCAGACAGCATTGGTAAAATACAGAAGACAAACTTTACCTGGCAGGAAGGGCTAGATGATGTCTCATCAATCAAATAAGGCTCTTGTGCCAGGTGGTGTTCATGCCTAATTTTATCAAATTATATAAATTGCATATAGCCTAACCTTACTATGATTATTTAACAATAAAACATGGGATAAGAGATGCATATATGAATAGGTTCGTAGGTTCATAGGAGTTTACTAGGCAAATGGCCCTAGGGCCTTTACAAGCCTAGCTGTGTAAAATCCCAAGTACCCTTATTGGCCATATTTAGATGGTTGTTTCTTAGCAGTGCAATTCTGTGATCAGCACCAACTGCCCCTGTCTATGAGGAACATAGCTGCCACCCCCATGATGAATTTATGGTCACCCATCCAGTTGTCAATGTGCTTGAATAGGGTCATTGAGGAGCTCTGCTTCACATGGAGTGGGATCTTATTCCAGAGGAGCAGCAATCACTGGGAGATATAGGTGTCTGTCAAGCATGTTCTGTTAAAGTCACAGGCTAGGTTAAGATCACTGGAGCAAGTTATTATTGTTCCATTTGATTTGTGGATTAGCAGCAATTCCATTAGGGCAGTGTCAGAGACTGCTTTGTAGGCCAGGCATAGGTTGCATCTCAGCAGCCTGTATGATACAGAGTACAGTGGCAGGGCTTTCAGTCTTTCCATGTATATCATGTTTTGGAGGCCGTGGATTTTCTTGGTAAGAAACCTCAGTGGTCACTCCAGTTGCTGCAGATATCTGGTAAGGTACATACAGACGGGACAACTGCACTCAATTAGTGGTCAGATAAGGGTCAAGTACAGTGATGCTATACCTCCCTAGTCTTGGATGCAATGTCCTTCGTTATGAGATGCACAATGTAGAATGCTTTTCTTACCACTACAGACACATGGTGATTGAAGTTTAGATTGTTATCAACCTGTGTTCCCAAGTCTTACACTAGTAGTTTGACCAAAAACAATGCTATTAGGAGTGGGCCACACAGTGTCATCAAATAAACATGCAAGTACTCTCAAAACTTAAATATTTCTACAGAGATCAGCCATAATGAAAGGTTTAAATATAGTTAATAATAAATAATAAAAGAACAAGACAACATCATTAATTAATTTATTTATTTATTTTACATTTGTTGACTGGGCTAGTCTAGCTGGATATATGTCCATTATCAGTAGAGGCCTGGGGAGAAAAGCTCCAAGCATTAGCAGTGACAGAGATTACAATAATATAGTAATAGTCAAATGAATTACAGCACATTGTTACACTGAGGTTTAGATAAACTTGTACAGAGTCCTTTAGTAGGTTAAAGCTAAGATCAAATACAGAGAGCATTTGAGAAATAGCAATCAAAAGAACAAAATTTTGAATTGTAAACCATTTGTATCAATTTTTTTTTTAAGTAGTAAGAAGGTCATCAATATTACAGATATGTGACACAGAACAGTGGAGTAGAGAAGTGTAGAGAGAGCAAGAAGGGGAATGAGATATCAGTCAGGGTCAGAGCAGGGACAAAGCCAGGGAGTTTTAAGATATTCTTTAAGATGCTTTTTAAAGAGATGAGTGGAAGCAGGAGAGGAAAGTTCACTAGGAAGCTGGTTCCAGCTTTTTCCTACTGTGTTGGTGAAAAGTGAGTCCTCAGCTTTGTTGTTAGAATTAATAGTGGAAACTAGAATCATGTTAGCCGAGCGTAGTGTTGCAAGATTTTCGTAGGGGGTAATCAGATTAGTAAGGCTTGGGGTATTATTAGGGTGATAAAGGATCCTTTGGGTAATAACAAGTTGTTGACACAGTAGTAGGATCTGCAGTTCTAACCAACCCAGTTGTTTGAGGTTGTGACAGTGGTGAGTTCTAAAGGGGGTGCCAGTGGCAAATCTGGCTATGTTATTGTAACTGGTGGAAAGTTTGGTAAGGTTGTTTCTAGATAGATTGGTATATATTGCAGAAGCATAGAGCAGGGTAGAGATCAGGTGTGTCTGGGCAATAGTGATTCTGGCAGAAGGGGTAAGGAAGGGTTTGATTCTGTAAAGGGTGCCTAGTGTTTTTGTTGACAGACTTTATTGTAGAATTAATATGGTCATCATAGCTAAGGTTGTTATCAATTGTTACTCCTAGTAGATGGGTTGTAGTGTCAGGGGATATGTTAGTTCCATTGTTAGAAGTTACTGTGAAGTGTAGTTGAGGTGACTTATGAGAAGGAGCAAAGAGTAATAATTTTGTTTTTTTGGGATTCAGAAGGAGACAGTGTTGCATGAACCAATTTTCAACACTGTTAATTACTGTTTGGGTGAGGGACTGGAGAGAGGTTATGGACTTGGCTGAACAAATTAAAGTTGAGTTATCTGCATATTGTATGCAGGTGGCTTGAGGAATTTTGGTATGCAGATCATTAATAAACAATGAAAAGAGAAGGGGTCCTAAAATAGAGCCTTGTGGTACTCCAATGTTCACAGGGAGGGAAGTAGAAAGATTATTATCCCAAAGTACTGCTTGCTGTCTGTTTTCAAGATAGGATTTAAACCATTGTAGTGCTTGTGTGTCCAGTGATTGGGCTTTTAGTATGTCAATAAGCATGTTATGGTTCACCATATCAAAGGATTTTGAAAGGTCAATAAATAGTGCAGAGACAAAAGTATTACTGTTATGAATTTTGTTTATGGAGTCAGAAAAGGATAGCAGGCAGTTGTTGTGCTATGGGATGGCCTAAAACTGTGCTGGCAGTTGGCAAGTAAATTGTTATGGAGAAGGTGGTCAAGTAGTTGTCTGTGTAAGCATTTTTCCATTATTTTAGCTATTGGAGAGAGTAGGGCGTTAGGCCGAAAGTTGGAGAGCTCGGTAGATGACCCACCTTTGTGTAGAGGGATGATGTGGGATACTTTCCATATGGAAGGGATTTTGCTTTCTAAAATTGTTCTATTTATAAGGATGGAGATGGGATAGGCAATGGCTTTAGCTGCAATTTGCAGGTATTCTGCTGGAAGACAGTCAGCAGAAGGGGTGCATGGTTTAAGTTTTTGAAGGAGGTTGCAAATGAGGGATGTGGGTACAGGTTGTATATGGAAGGTTGAAGTTGAAGTATTATTGGTATTTAATGGTGGAGTGGTAATTGGTGGTAAAGTATTAGCTAGGGTTAGAATGGCTTTAATAAAATAGTTATTAAAGGCATCTGGTTAGAGTTATGGTTGAATCCTGAAGGGGCAGGAGTTTTAGAGTGCCCTGGTTGAAGAAGTTTGTTAATGCCTGACCAGAATTTGTGTGTTTTTTGTTGGTGGGTTTGTTGGAGGTGAAGGTAATAGTCTTTTTATCTCTGAGAATGTCTTGTTTGATGTCATTTCTTAACTGTTTAAAGTAAAGTTGATCTGTATTGATATCATCCGGAGGGGTTCCTGGTTTATAAGTATCAAGATGGCTGTTGAGAAGGATCCAGTCTAGGGTGGTTTCCTTATTGTTTGGCTTATGGATTCTAGTAGGAGTGGTTATTATCTGTGAGAAACTGTGAAGATTTATATGACTGGTAGGATTAGGGGAACTACAGGTTGCCCAGTCTACATTAAAGTCTCCTAACACAATGGTTTCCTGAGGTAGGTGGGTAGAGAGGTAACTAAGTATGTTTTCAAGTGTATTAATATTATTTCCAGGGGGGAGATATGTGCAAATGAGATAGATAGATTTGGAGTTGTTGATTTGTAGCTTGGCAATAAGGGCTTCAGCATTGGTATCTGAGGGTAGGAGCACATTGAAGGGTGAAACTTGGAGTTCAGATTTATACAAAATGGCTACACCTCCACTCTTTTTGATTTTGCGGTCATATCTTAGGATATTATATCCAGGAGGGGTAATCTCCTGGTCCAGAGTTGAGGGTTTTAGCCATGTTTCTGTAATACAGAGAATGTCAAATGAGTGCACCTCTAAGAGTGCATGTAGGTGGGTAATTTTATTGTTAATGCTGTGGATGTTAAGGTGAGCTATCAGGAGGGAGTTAGATGGTCTATTAGGGGTAGTGATAGTAGGAGATGTTAGGTTGTGTGGGTTATTGGGAATATTAGTATTGGGGCCAGGGTTTGGATGAATATCACCATCTAATAGGGGGTGTTGTAGAGGATATTGTACAAACTTAAGGATTTTGTAGTAATTGATTAGGATTTTTTTGCCAAGGAAGTAAGTAACATGGTTAGAGCTATGGTACTTTGGAAGTATATAGATATAGGTGGCGGTTATGTTACTATGTTTGAGGGAGTTTATGTGAGAAACATGTAGAGTTTGTTTTTAGGGATGGTGCTGCTCAGGAAGAGAAGAATGTTCAAAGAAGGTTAGTGTGTATGGAATTGTAAGAGAAGCAAGAGTTGTAGTTAAGAGTAGTAGGTTTGTGAATATAGATTTGTATGTTGGGTCCATTAGGATGTATAGAAAAGGAGTTAGAGTATGTTGATGGAAGGAGGGAGGTGTGTAAGAATAAAGATGGGAGAAGCAGAAAGTGTTGTATGAGATGAAGTAGCTTGAGAAAAGGAGTTAGAGTATGTTGAGGGAAGGAGTGAGGTGTATAAGAATAAAGGTGGGAGAAGGAGAAAGTGTTGTGTGAGATGAAGTAGCTTGAGGAAAGAAGTGAACCATAAAACTAAATAAAAGGTGGTTGTAAGAGTGAATCTATAAAATATACAATACAGGGTAAGGTGTGGAAAGGTTAGGGAGTGGACCTAAAAGGTAAAATAGCTTAATTAAGAAATTGTTGAGGTAGGGGGCGTGGTTGTTAAGTAGAAGTAGTATGTGGTAAGGTGATAATGGGAGGGGGGTGTGGCGATAGAAGTATATAGCTAGGACCACTGGGGTGGGTGGGAATTGGGGGTAGGGTAGGGGAGCGAAGTGAGCTCGAAGGGCGAACGGAGCGGGTTATAGCATCTATATGAAAGATTTTCCAGAGACAATCAGAGAGGAGGAGATTCCAGAGGCAGAGGGAGTGGTCACAGGTCCATTCAAGGGCGGGAAGAGAAGGAGAAAAGTGTATCAGTGAAGGAGAGAAGACGTCTGAGTTAAGTAGACTACAGTAGAGGTGCTTAGTTTCAATATTAATATTAGTAAATATATAATCACAGTGACATCATAGTTCAAAACCACAGGAAATATTAAAAGCAACATTGCAGGACAGTCTTAAATAAATAAACAAAAGTATCTAAATTAAGATTCACTATATTCCTGACTGAATCTAAGAGAATTATACTATTATCTAAGAACTTACTGATAGCGCAAGGAAGATGTGGTGAATGGATCTTCTAGATGTTGTCAGGTCCAAGGCAGAATGCAGAATGCACTGTCTTACTAAGAGACTTCTCAAAGTAATAACTCAAATATTACTGCTGGGATAGCTTGCAGAATTACATTATTTCTGGTCATCTGACTTTTAGTTCTCAGGCCAAAACCCTCACTGCTAGAAGCTGGCAGCATTTAGCATCTGCCTGTAAAAATATACAGACAAGGGCTATTCCTCAGATTATTGGCAGATGCTGGAAGTCATAAAACAAGTGTATTCCTTCATGCTTCAAAAGTATCAATTAGTTCACTCCAAGGGCAATACAGAAGGCTTCCTAGCACAGACTTTGTGTCTCTAGCTGCATCCTATAAAGTGATTTAATTTCAGATATTTTTCTAAAGTTTACTAGACTGGGGTTAACCTCTTGCATCTCAGTTTCCACTGTTGAAATATATGCATTTAAACAGCTACAATAGTGCATGTACATTTCTGTTCTCTTCTAGTAGGGCACACTGTGGATATATTTTAAACACAGCACTTTTACAAATACCTTTTCAACACAAACATCTGTACAGAGCAGTTTGATATACACATGGTATACATTTCTAATACATTTGTAGCACAAGCATCTTGTATAAATCATTTCAATATTCATCAATAATATAATTATTTACAAAATTCCAGCTAGCTGTTCTGGCATTATCTCTTTTCATCATGGGGATAATGAGGCATTTTTTGCTTTAAGTCTTAGTCTGTGAGTTTGGCACTGATCTTTTGTCTGCATCAGTCCTTTCTGTAATATTTTAACATGGTTGGGGAACTATGTGATTGAGCCCAATTTACAGTCACCTGCAAATTTGGTAAGCCGCATGCCATATACCTTCACCTGGACTTCAGAGAAATAGATTCCAAACAGTAGACGGTCAGGCACAGATCCTTGTGGTACCTTATCGGTAAATGGTCTACAGGTGGATGTGGACTCCCCAACTTTGACAGTCTGCATTCTGTTGGTGAGCAAGTTGGCTACTCATCTAGTAATGTATAGGTTAATCCCCAGCTGGGAAAGTTTCTCTATGATACCTGAATGGGGGATTGTGTCAAAAACCTTGGCTGAATCAAAATAGGTGGTATGTACTATTTCGCCTTCATCCAAGGCTTTGCTGACATTCTCAAAGAAGTACACTAGATTTGCTGAGCAAAATTTACCCTGGAAGAAGCCAAACCGGGTTGGGTCAAGAGTTTGAAGGTTGCCTATGTCCTTGTGGATAAGGTCTATGATGATTTTTTCCATGGTCTTGCAGATAAGACTGGTTAGGCTTATGGATTGATAGTCACCAGGGTCAGTTGATAGATCTCCTTTGGGCAAAAGGAATACTGTTGCTGTTTTCCACTCTGCTGGGACAAAGCCAGTTCTCAGACTATGGTTAAAGAGAGTGCCGAGTGATTCTGCTAGGTCTTGTTTTAGATTGTTTAGTAAGCATCCTGGGATATTATCTGGTCCCATAGTGGCTGTATTTTTGGCCTTGAAGAGTTCTTGTATGACCTGTTCTTTGGAGATACTGGGTAGAACACTGGTGTCAGGAATGGTTTAGGGTATGTCAGGTGGAGACAGGGGGGTGAAGTTATTGCCAAATCTGTCTGCTTGCAGCTTGGCAATTTCCTCCGGTTCAGTGTGGGTGGTACCATGCATTATACGCTCAGCACACAGCTGGACACTCTCTCTCTTAGGTTACGGATGTAGCTAAAGAATGCCTTGTGATTGTCTTTAGCTAGGGATATTAATTTAGACTCATAGCTAGTATTAGAGGACTTAAGAGATCTGATTTTCTTGTTCAAGCTGTGGAAGGAATTTTCCACTGCTGGGTTAGGTCTCTCCTGTTCTTAGATATCAGCTTCTTTCTTTTGTTGTATAACTTGATTATATTTACAGTCCACCAGGGTGGCTTGTTTTTTCGGGAAGACCTTGTTTTGTTACTGTTAGGTGCAGCCGAGTCAATGCATTTGTTTAAGTGGATATATAGGGCAACCATGTACTCTTCTGCATAGAAGATAATCTTGTCTATGTTGGCAGGGGTTTTGAAGCTTTTTATACCATTTTTAAGTAGGCAATAGTTTGTTTTTGAGAAATTCTTCAGTTTTTTTTTTTTTACTGTTGAGGGGGTGCCAGGGTTGATCTTTACTTCAAATGAGACAGATTTATGGTATGACCTTACAAGGAAGGACAACACACAGGAGGTAATGCACTGACACCTCATGTTGGTGAGCAATAGGTCCAGGACATTTGACCTCTTGTGGGGGTACAGAGCAACTGTTCCATGGCATCTGAATTAACAAAGTCCAGGAACCTTGTAGCAATTGTGCTTGTGTAAGTTGCCCAGTCAATGGAAGTACAGTTGAAATCTCCCATGACCAAGGTGTTTGGCTGTATTCTGAGCAACTCTAGCAAGTCCAGGCAGGAGGTGTGCTTCTCCTGGTTTGTGGTGGGAGACCTGTGGCTAGCGATGATGTGAAAGGGTATTTTTCCTATAGTTAATTAGACCTGGAGTAGTTCGAGGGAGTTGCACTGTATCATCAGTCTTACAGTGTATTTGGATTTAATGAAGATGGATATACCTGCACCTTTGGTTCTTTCATGCTCATTTTGGGGTCTGAATGTGTGAAAGGCATTGTAGCCTTGTACAGCCGGGGTGCTCTTAGTGGCCTTGAAGCAAGTCTCTGTGCACAAATATCAGCATCTTCCAATGTGAGGAGTGCTTCCAGAGAGTGCAGTTTACTGTTTAAGCTCCTAGCATTAACCAGCATGGCCTTCAGTTTGTCTTGAGTGGATTTTTTATGTCATAAGTTTTGTTGTTTAGACATTGCCTAAAACAAAGCAATATGGGGGGGGGGGGCAAGCATCTTTGCCAATATGCAAAATCCCTGATGAGACAGGTGAAGGCCATCCCTGAAAAAGCAGACTGCACCATTGACCATGTCTTCCCAGGCAAACAGATACCGGATTCCCCTTGAGTGTCACCAGAAGCTAAGCCAGTTATTGAAATCAATCATTTTTTTGTCTGTATTGTGGCATCATCCTTGGTGAAGGTAGAATGCTGCTTGGGGCTAGGGACATACTGTCTTGAACACATAATCTGAGAGCTCGGTCATATCTCTCTTCATATAGTCCAGAGAGGTACATCTTAAGTCATTCACACTAACATGTACTATGAGAGAGTCATAATGATAATTGTTGTTGAGGGCCTTGAGTGCGTGCATAATTTGATGGATCCTGGCACCTGACAGGCAGCTGACTGTGACCTTCGCCTTGTTCAACCTGGTGAGCGGGACATCTGTGTGTCTAATTACTGAGTCACCTATGACCAGAACATTAGTCTTGAGGTGTTTTGCCTTATGGGCTTAATTGTTGAGACACTAATATGTGTGCTGTTATGTGAGGTGGTGTATTCGGTTCATATACCAGTATGTGCATGTTGTTTGTGCTTGGGAGGTCTCTGGTCTTTTGGTAGGCTTTTAGCAAGTACCTCCACGTATGTGGGTATATGTGTTTTGACCTTCCCTTGTGTGAAATGGAAGGTGTGTGTGTGCTGACAACCTTTTCTGAGCACCATCCACCACCATGACTCAATGAGAGGTCCACCCAGCATACTTCCTCACTCCAAGTTATGCACAGTCATACTCCCCTGCCTATGCATCAAATGTCCAAATCACTGATCTAATTCAGGGTGCTCAGAATACAGTCAGGAATGCATCCTTTTACACCACCAGTCCAGGTTCCCTTCCACAGAATCTTGATTGCCTTCAGATAGTACTTATTTCTTTCTTTGTTTTCTCCTTTCTTTCCTCTCTGCCTGCTACTTTTGTAAACTTCAATTAAAAAAATGTAGCTGGACTTTAAAACTTTTAAAATTCAAATGTAGTTCCACTTAACCCTGAAGCTTCAACTGAATTCACCCTATTTTAAAGCATATCTTACCTCCTCCAACAAAATATCAGCTTAAATAAATAATATTCCTTGCTTTCTTACTCGGTTTTCTAACAGACTGATTCTGTCTGTCCCACACCTCCTTCCTTTATGGAATTGTTGTAAATAACTTTGTATTTTCTTCATCTTCACCAATTGAGTACATCTTCCTTTCTCATCCTTTAACACATCTAGAAATAGTACATCCCCTTGCAGCTTCCTGGCTAACAAAGACTTTACTTGTTTTGTCTTATTCATTATATTATTTATTATATTTTATTTATTTATTTACATTTGTTTACCGGTAAAGTCCAACTGGGCCAGAAGCCCATTTTCAGCGGAGGTCCAGGAACAAAAGCTCCACAGAAATACAAACAATATACAATAACTAGATAGTACAATAGTATACATGCAGTAAGATGCAGAATACACATCTTCTAGTTAGTCTATACAAAGTAGTATTCAATACAGTTTTCTAGTAGATACAGGTTCAAAAAGAAAAACACAACCATTACTTATATTATTAGTATTAATATTATTATTATTATTATTATTATTATTATTATTAAGCATTATTGCAAGAAAAAGTCCCTTTTCTGTTCCCGGTTCCATGCTACTCACCATTCAATATAATAATAATGCGTCTGTTTCATTTCCAAATGATCTCAGTCTGTCAAAATACACACTGACCTGTTCATTTTTTAAACAGCCTGCATCTGTACTATTCATCACATTCCAACTTCCATTCTTTTTTCTTTCTATATTTTTCAAATTCTGCTCTGTGATCTGAAAATCCCACTTTCTTACTCTGCCTTATACCTTTTCCTATATGACCACTATAAAAACATATTTTTTTGTTGTCAGCAATCATATTTTATGGGTCCAGTTCCTAAGACTTTCTTTCATTGTAAGGGACCACTTACACCAAGAACAGGCTGAGAGCAGGTCTTTTCGAATCTGAGCCCTAGTGTAAGCCTTTTTATAGATAGATCTTACACAGAAGTAAGTCACTTACAGTGAGGGCAGGTCTTTCGGAATCAGGGCAGACTTATGCTGAAAGCAACTCTTTTGGAATTTGGCCCTATTTGTATTATATTTTTGGTATATTATCCTCAAGCCAGCTATACCCAAAAGATTAAATAGTGTCTTCTCACTTCCACATTCGTTTTTTTTCCTTGCTCACCAAAGAACAGTTTCTTTCACAAAAAAAATATATTACACTATTAAATAATACATATTTCCTTAAAATATCAAACAATTTTGTGCATAGTTTTTTCTTTGTTGGGGTATATATTGAAATTAATCTAACAAATGATTTCTAATTCATGCACTCACATTCCAGAATTTAGTCACATACTGCAATTATATTATTTTTACGAACTAACTCCAGACCTTTCCTAATTAACACAACCGTATCTGAACAACTATCCCAAAGGACCAAATAATGTCCCCAGGCAACATCACAGCAAGCCTGTCCCTTTCATTTATTTTAATAAAACTGACATTCTGCAAAAACATCTTTCCACCTTCTGTTTTTTTTTTTTTTTTTTTGCGCAACTGTAAATCTCTTTGAAGAATTTGTAATGCTCTTTAATTTTAAAGTTAACAAGCACAAGCCTGTTGTCAACACTTCTTGCCATGTTTTATCAGTTTCGGTTTCATGTTATCATGCCCCCCACTCTTTCCCTAGTAGTACCCCTACCTTCTTACATATATTCATCTACACTGGAAACATTATTATTAGTCTGTAAAACACAGAACATATTCGTAGTACGAACCCCTCTTCCTTGCCTTTTCATTCTTTAGTAGTCCCATTTTGTAATTCAATAGTTTTAATTTGTACAACAGTACCTGTTTTATTTGTATCCATTAACATATTTTCCAAAGCCATTCCTGTTATTACTGACAGCGTCACTCGCCTGTTTTTGATTATTTCCCTACAGCAGTCTTTTCTCTCTCGGGACAGACACGTACAAAGACACGCACCTGGAGCATTTTCTCCCCGGGCCTCTGCTGAAAATTAGCCTTGTTCCAAGTCGGACTTTCTCGGTTAACAAATAATGAATAAAATAAATGTAATAATGTCCTAACTTTTTTTTATATAACTACTATATTATACCTGACAATTTTGATTAGCATGATCTATTGAAATAAACCTGCGTTTTCTACATCCAGCTGGCTATTTGTTGTTTCATGACCTATTGACTCACATTCTTCAAAACACTTTTGTAGGTTTCCTAATTAAATGACTCACCTCTCTGTTGCTTGTCTAGACGAGATACAATAGATGAGACTTTGTGTGTTTTGTTCAAGCAGCTTTATTATGTAAAACACATCAGGATTGAGGCTTATCAACTTTAACTTAGGTAAACTTATATAGAAACTAGCTCTTGCACTCATTCATGCTTACTCCCTGTCTGCACTCTCAAAATGGCACTGAGATTAGCATGTGTTTGGTATTTATATGCATATTTAGTCCTTGAAATGCTTCGTAAAGATACAGCACACACACTCTGTTCCACATCCTCCTTCTTTGAGAAATAGGTTATACAATACTGACAATATCAGTTGTCATGCAATCAATACAAATAATTCTCTGTCATGCAATTATACAGAACTAGATACACAAATATACAGACAAGTCCAGGTTGCTGTGTATTTCACACTAGGTCTGGAAATACGACCAAAATGTGTGACATAAAAGTTAGATTAAGCAACTGGGACTGTCTCTGCTGAATGTTTAACCTTATGAATATCAGGAACTTCATCAGTAATGGGAGTAGAAGTTAAGACATGTTCTGCAACAGGAACATTGTCTGGATTGCTCTGAGATCTAGAGTCTGTATCACAGGAACATTGCTGAGATATCGATTATGGTACAGGAAGAAGATGTCTGTGATTCCTCCTGTACTCCACACCATCAGATCCTATCAAGTAGGATCTTGGCTCAGAACATATAACTGTTACTTGACCAATCTGGTTGAAACTTTTCACTGTTTGTGTCCTCATTGTCTCTCCTTCTTTCAATGGATGAAGAAATCTGCTGGATTTATCATAGTTGGACTTCTGGAAAGAATGCTTCCCAAATAATTGAGCTCTAATGGTTCTGTTGTTCTTAGCTTTAGGCCTCAACAAACTGGAACTAATAGGCAATGTTGTTCTGGTTTACCTGGATAGAAGACTCTGAGCAGGCGAGCCAAGTATATCATCATAAGGTATGTTCTGAGATTGAATAAATTCAAAAAGACATCAGTATTGTCACACTTTGACATCTCAAGTAATTGTTTTGCACTCTGCGCTGTATGTTCAGCTAGTCCATTTGACTGTGGATATTCTGGACTACTAGTAACACGTACAAAGTCCCATTCTTTTTACAAATTTCCAAAACAACTGACTAGTAAATGGAGTACCATTGTCAGAAACAACTTTGTGTGGAATGCCATGGACTGAGAAATGATGTTTCAACTTAGTGATAACAGCAGTGGACGTTAGTTTAGGTAGTAATTCGATCTCAAACAAATTCGAATAAGAGTCTACCAATACTAAGTAATGCTGATTGTTCCACTTGAGTATATCAGTGGCTACCATTGACCAAGGTAGTTCAGGAACTTGACTTTTAATTGAAGTGATTCTCTTTGCAAATGTGGTTTAGTACTATTGCGTACTGAACAAAAAGAAAGTACTTTATCAATGTCTTTTACTAGAGAAGGCCAAAATACTAGTTCTCTCACCCTTCTTTTGGTAGATTCAGAACTTGGTTGACCACGATGCAAAATCTGGATATACTCATGTTGTAAGGAAGCAGGAACAACAATTCTAGGACCTTTGAAAATAATGTGATCTTCCATCAACATCTCATCTCTGTAAGGAAAATCAGTTTGCACGTCTGGTGGTACACAAGATTGCTTTCATGGGCATCCAACATTAATGTAGTGGTTGAGCTTTTGCAAAACTGGATTAGTCTTTGTATGATTTCTCAGCTCTTCAAGTCTCGTGGTAGAAAAATTATGCACTTCCATGTTGTCAAAGTCAAAATTTTCTGCGTCAACCTGTTCTGTTCTATTTCTGGGCACTCTGGATAAGGTATCAGCCAGATAAAGAAGTCTGGCTTTCGTATAGATCAATCTGAAATTGTACTTTTGCAATCTGAGCCTCATTCTTTGTATTCTTGCTGGAGCTGAATGCATAGGCTTCTTTAAAATAGTGACTAGAAGTTGGTGATCAGTTTCAATCTGAATATCTCGACCATAGATGTAATCATGAAACTTTGAACATGCAAATACTATTGACAAAAGTTCTTTGTCAATTTGAGCATATCGTATTTCAGTTTGGGTAAGGGTTCTAGATGCATAGGCTATTGGTCTGCTTTCTTGAAGAATAACTGCACCAAAACGAAATTTTGAAGCATCACAGGAAAGAATTACTGGTTTATTGACATCATAGTATCTTAATGTAGGTGGGGTGGCAATTTTCCACATAAGGCCTTCAGATGCTCTCTGGTGCTGTTCCAACCATGACCATGTAACATTTTTGCACATCAGCTTTCTCAAATGTGCTGTCAACGCACTAATGTCTGGCATAAATTTGCCTAAATAATTGATCATGTCAAGAAAACGCTGTAAAGCTTGAACATTATCTGCCCCTGGCATCTTAAGAATAGCTACTTGCTTGGATGGGTCTGGTCTCAAGCCAATACTGGTAAATAAATGATCTACATATGTAACTTCTGGTAGTCTGGATTTGCACTTTAGAGGCTTGAGCTTTAAGTTCACTATAGTGCACAAGGATAACCTGAAAAAGGTGCTCCAATGCACGCTGAAAGACTTCACTTGCAAAATTTATTCCAAATGGCATCCTTAGGAATCTCTATCTGCCAAATGGGGTAGTGAAAGTAGTCAGTAATGAGGATTTGCGATTAAACATCACTTGCCAAAATGAAATTTTTACATCCAAGACAGAAAAAACAGTGGCATTCGGTATTAGGACTGTGACTTCTTTGACTGTACGCATTGGATGATGTGGTCTCTTTAATGCTTTGTTCAAAACTCCTGGGTCAATACATATTCTGATTTCATCTGAGCCTTTCTTGTGGGCTGCTACCATGGATGACACACATTCAGTTGATTCTGTAACTGGACAAATTACACCTTGCTGTACCATTTTATCCAACTGAGCTTTAACTTTAGCCTGCATAGATATCAGAATGTTTCTTGTTGGTCTGACCACTGGCCTGACCTCTGGGTCTAACTTCATAAAATACAAAACTGGAAGTTTGCCCAACTTGTCATCAACATACTCTGAAAAAATAGCTTCAGAAAATTTGGAACTAGGATATGTGCATATATGATGAACTTCTTTAGTAAAAGAAAGCAGATTCATTCTTAAACTGTCTCTGAGACTCAATAATAACTGCACAGGTCTTCGGACTACATAGAATAACAAGCTGTAACAGTTCCTAGCCAAATAACATGAAAAAACTACTGAGCCTTTGGTTTGAATTTATTCACCTCCATAAGCATAGTAGTTTGGCATTGAGTTGTTCACCAGCTCTCACTTTAGCAAATGTGTCTGCTGACATAACACTACACTTTGAACCAGTGTCTACTTTGAGCTCAGTGGATTTACCATTGATCTGGACAGTACAAAATATTTTGTTCTTTGCCAACAAATTCACTGCATCAACATTTTCACCAATTACTGATGTACCATCTACATAGAAAGTAGAATTACAGCTCTCTGTATGACCACCTTGCCTTTTGAGTGACCCTTCTTTATAAATGTGTGATGTTTACTTGATTTGCGCACCATTTAAAAATTATTCCATTTCTTACTTGCTGACCAAATGCCAAGCATTTCTCTCTTTTAGACTCATGATTGACACTACAGTTGTGACAGTTAACTATAAAACTAGATTTGGGTTTTGATGATTCATGATGACACTGCACTGAACATGCTGCTTTAACTGAACTAGTCTTAGAACTAGTCTTAGAACTTGCTGTGGTTGTTATGTACTTAGGCCTGCTTCTGTTTGCCACGTGTTGCATGCTGTCTACATTTGCTGTGAAGCCTGCTGAAACCATGCTTTTATCACTTGCAAGCATACTTGTGTGCCTTTCTGTAACTTCTTCGATTTGACAAATCTCAGTAGTCTTGCTTAGCATTAAATCACTGTCATAAACCAAAATCTTTCTTCCAGCAGCACTAGTAATGCCACACACAAGCCTGCCCTTTATCAACTCATCTTTTAAGTCACCACACCACACCAACACATTTTAACTTTGTTCCTCAGGTCAGTTCATGCCTAATTTTATCAAATGATATAAATTGCATATAGCCTAACCTTACTATGATTATTTAACAATAAAACATGGGATAAGAGATGCATATATGAATAGGTTCGTAGGTTCATAGGAGTTTACTAGGCAAATGGCCCTAGGGCCTTTACAAGCCTAGCTGTGTAAAATCCCAAGTACCCTTATTGGCCATATTTAGATGGTTGCTTCTTAGCAGTGCAATTCTGTGATCAGCACCAACTGCCCCTGACCATGAGGAACATAGCTGCCACCCCCATGATGAATTTATGGTCACCCATCCAGTTCTCAATGTGCTTGAATAGGGTCATTGAGGAGCTCTGCTTCACATGGAGTGGGATCTTATTCCAGAGGAGCAGCAATCACTGGGAGATATATGTGTCTGTCAAGCATGTTCTGTTAAAGTCACAGGCTAGGTTAAGATCACTAGAGCAAGTTATTATTGTTCCATTTGATTTGTGGATTAGCAGCAATTCCATTAGGGCAGTGTCAGAGATTGCTTTGTAGGCCAGGCATAGGTTGCCTCTCAGCAGCCTGTATGATACAGAGTACAGTGGCAGGGCTTTCAGTCTTTCCATGTATATCATGTTTTGGAGGCCGTGGATTTTCTTGGTAAGAAACCTCAGTGGTCACTCCAGTTGCTGCAGATATCTGGTAAGGTACATACAGATGGGACAACTGCACTCAATTAGTGGTCAGATAAGGGTCAAGTACAGTGATGCTATACCTCCCTAGTCTTGGATGCAATGTCCTTCGTTATGAGATGCACAATGTAGAATGCTTTTCTTACCACTACAGACACATGGTGATTGAAGTTTAGATTGTTATCAACCTGTGTTCCCAAGTCTCACACTAGTAGTTTGACCAAAAACAATGCTATTAGGAGTGGCCCACACAGTGTCATCAAATAAACATGCAAGTACTCTCAAAACGTAAATATTTCTACACAGATCAGCCATAATGAAAGGTTTAAATATAATTAATAATAAATAATAAAAGAACAAGACAACATCATTAATTAATTTATTTTTATTTATTTTACATTTGTTGACTGGGCTAGTCTAGCTGGATATATGTCCATTATCAGTAGAGGTCCGTTGAGAAAAGCTCCAAGCATTAGCAGTGACAGAGACTACAATAATATAGTAATAGTCAAATGAATTACAGCACATTGTTACATTGAGGTTTAGATAAACTTGTACAGAGTCCTTTAGTAGGTTAAAGCTAAGATCAAATACAGAGAGCATTTGAGAAATAGCAATCAAAAGAACAAAATTTTGAATTGTAAACCATTTGTATCAATTTTTTTTTTAAGTAGTAAGAAGGTAATCAACATTACAAGTATGTGACATAGAACAGTGGAGTAGAGAAGTGTAGAGAGAGCAAGAAGGGGAAAGAGATATCAGTCAGGGTTAGAGCAGGGACAAAGCCAGGGAGTTTTAAGATATTCTTTAAGATGCTTTTTAAAGAGATGAGTGGAAGCAGGAGAGGAAAGTTCACTAGGAAGCTGGTTCCAGCTTTTTCCTACTGTGTTGGTGAAAAGTGAGTCCTCAGCTTTGTTGTTAGAATTAATAGTGGAAACTAGAATCATGTTAGCCGAGCATAGTGTTGCAAGATTTTTGTAGGGGGTAATCAGATTAGTAAGGCTTGGGGTATTATTAGGGTGATAAATGATCCTTTGGGTAATAACAAGTTGTTGACACAGTAGTAGGATCTGCAGTTCTAACCAACCCAGTTATTTGAGGTTGTGACAGTGGTGAGTTCTAAAGGGGGTGCCAGCGGCAAATCTGGCTATGTTATTGTAACTGGTGGAAAATTTGGTAAGGTTGTTTCTAGATAGATTGGTATATATTGCAGAAGCATAGAGCAGGGTAGAGATCAGGTGTGTCTGGGCAATAGTCATTCTGGCAGAAGGGGTAAGGAAGGGTTTGATTCTGTAAAGGGTGCCTAGTGTTTTTGTTGACAGACTTTATAGTAGAATTAATATGGTCATCATAGCTAAGGTTGTCATCAATTGTTACTCCTAGTAGATGGGTTGTAGTGTCAGGGGATATGTTAGTTCCATTGTTAGAAGTTACTGTGAAGTGTAGTTGAGGTGACTTATGAGAAGGAGCAAAGAGTAATAATTTTGTTTTTTTGGGATTCAGAAGGAGACAGTGTTGCATGAACCGATTTTCAACACTGTTAATTACTGTTTGGGTGAGGGACTGGATAGAGGTTATGGACTTGGCTGAACAAATTAAAGTTGAGCTATCTGCATATTGTATGCAGGTGGCTTGAGGAATTTTGGTATGTAGATCATTAATAAACAATGAAAAGAGAAGAGGTCCTAAAATAGAGCCTTGTGGTACTCCAATGTTCACAGGGAGGGAAGTAGAAAGATTATTATCCCAAAGTACTGCTTGCTGTCTGTTTTCAAGATAGGATTTAAACCATTGTAGTGCTTGTGTGTCCAGTGATTGGGCTTTTAGTATGTCAATAAGCATGTTATGGTTCACCATATCAAAGGCTTTTGATAGGTCAATAACTAGTGCAGAGGAGAAAGTATTACTGTTACAATTTTTGTTTATGGAGTCAGAAAAAGATAGCAGGGCAGTTGTTGTGCTATGGGATGGCCTAAAACTGTGCTGGCAGTTGGCAAGTAAATTGTTATGGAGAAGGTGGTCAAGTAGTTGTCTGTGTAAGCATTTTTCCATTATTTTAGCTATTGGAGAGAGTAAGGCGATAGGCCGAAAGTTGGAGAGCTCGGTAGATGACCCACCTTTGTGTAGAGGGATGATGTGGGATACTTTCCATATGGAAGGGATTTTGCTTTCTAAAATTGTTCTATTTATAAGGATGGAGCTGGGATAGGCAATGGCTTTAGCTGCAATTTGCAGGTATTTTGCTGGAAGACAGTCAGCAGAAGGGGTGCATGGTTTAAGTTTTTGAAGGAGGTTGCAAATGAGGGATGTGGGTACAGGTTGTATATGGAAGGTTAAAGTGAAGTATTATTGGTATTTAATGGTGGAGTGGTAATTGCTGGTAAAGTATTAGCTAGGGTTAGAATGGCTTTAATAAAATAGTTATTAAAGGCATCTGGTTAGAGTTATGGTTGAATCCTGAAGGGGCAGGAGTTTTAGAGTGCCCTGGTTGAAGAAGTTTGTTAATGCCTGACCAGAATTTGTGTGTTTTTTGTTGGTGGGTTTGTTGGAGGTGAAGGTAATAGTCTTTTTTATCTCTGAGAATGTCTTGTTTGATGTCATTTCTTAACTGCTTAAAGTAAAGTTGATCTGTATTGATATCATCTGGAGGGGTTCCTGGTTTATAAGTATCAAGATGGCTGTTGAGAAGGATCCAGTCTAGGATGGTTTCCTTATTGTTTGGCTTATGGATTCTAGTAGGAGTGGTTATTACCTGTGAGAAACTGTGAAGATTTATATAACTGGTAGGATTAGGGGAACTACAGGTTGCCCAGTCTACATTAAAGTCTCCTAACACAATGGTTTCCTGAGGTAGGTGGGTAGAGAGGTAACTAAGTATGTTTTCATGTGTATTAATATTATTTCCAGGGGGGGGGGATATGTGCAAATGAGATAGATAGATTTGGAGTTGTTGATTTGTAGCTTGGCAATAAGGGTTTCAGCATTGGTATCTGAGGGTAGGAGCACATTGAAGGGTGAAACTTGGAGTTCAGATTTATACAAAATGGCTACACCTCCACTCTTTTTGATTTTGCGGTCATATCTTAGGATATTATATCCAGGAGGGGTAATCTCCTGGTCCAGAGTTGAGGGTTTTGGCCATGTTTCTGTAATACAGAGAATGTCAAATGAGTGCACCTCTAAGAGTGCATGTAGGTGGGTAATTTTATTGTTAATGCTGTGGATGTTAAGGTGAGCTATCAGGAGGGAGTTAGATGGTCTATTAGGGGTAGTGATAGTAGGAGATGTTAGGTTGTGTGGGTTATTGGGAATATTAGTATTGGGGCCAGGGTTTGGATGAATATCACCATCTAATAGGGGGTGTTGTAGAGGATATTGTACAAACTTAAGGATTTTGTAGTAATTGATTAGGATTTTTTTGCCAAGGAAGTAAGTAACATGGTTAGAGCTATGGTACTTTGGAAGTATATAGATAGAGGTGGCGGTTATGTTACTATGTTTGAGGGAGTTTATGTGAGAAACATGTAGAGTTTGTTGGTAGGGATGGTGCTGCTCAGGAAGAGAAGAATGTTCAAAGAAGGTTAGTGTGTATGGAATTGTAAGAGAAGCAAGAGTTGTAGTTAAGAGTAGTAGGTTTGTGAATATAGATTTGTATGTTGGGTCCATTAGGATGTATAGAAAAGGAGTTAGAGTATGTTGATGGAAGGAGGGAGGTGTGTAAGAATAAAGATGGGAGAAGCAGAAAGTGTTGTATGAGATGAAGTAGCTTGAGAAAAGGAGTTAGAGTATGTTGAGGGAAGGAGTGAAGTGTGTAAGAATAAAGGTGGGAGAAGGAGAAAGTGTTGTGTGAGATGAAGTAGCTTGAGGAAAGAAGTGAACCATAAAACTAAATAAAAGGTGGTTGTAAGAGTGAATCTATAAAATATACAATACAGGGTAAGGTGTGGAAAGGTTAGGGAGTGGACCTAAAAGGTAAAATAGCTTAATTAAGAAATTGTTGAGGTAGGGGGCGTGGTTGTTAAGTAGAAGTAGTATGTGGTAAGGTGATAATGGGAGGGGGGTGTGGCGATAGAAGTATATAGCTAGGACCACTGGGGTGGGTGGGAATTGGGGTAGGGTAGGGGAGCGAAGTGAGCTCGAAGGGCGAACGGAGCGGGTTATAGCATCTATATGAAAGATTTTCCAGAGACAATCAGAGAGGAGGAGATTCCAGAGGCAGAGGGAGTGGTCACAGGTCCATTCAAGGGCGGGAAGAGAAGGAGAAAAGTGTATCAGTGAAGGAGAGAAGACGTCTGAGTTAAGTAGACTACAGTAGAGGTGCTTAGTTTCAATATTAATATTAGTAAATATATAATCACAGTGACATCATAGTTCAAAACCACAGGAAATATTAAAAGCAACATTGCAGGACAGTCTTAAATAAATAAACAAAAGTATCTAAATTAAGATTCACTATATTCCTGACTGAATCTAAGAGAATTATACTATTATCTAAGAACTTACTGATAGAGCAAGGAAGATGTGGTGAATGGATCTTCTAGATGTTGTCAGGTCCAAGGCAGAATGCAGAATGCACTTTCTTACTAAGAGACTTCTCAAAGTAATAACTCAAATATTACTGCTGGGATAGCTTGCAGAATTACATTATTTCTGGTCATCTGACTTTTAGTTCTCAGGCCAAAACCCTCACTGCTAGAAGCTGGCAGCATTTAGCATCTGCCTGTAAAAATATACAGACAAGGGCTATTCCTCAGATTATTGGCAGATGCTGGAAATCATAAAACAAGTGTATTCCTTCATGCTTCAAAAGTAGCAATTAGTTCACTCCAAGGGCAATACAGAAGGCTTCCTAGCACAGACTCTGTGTCTCTAGCTGCATCCTATAAAGTGATTTAATTTTAGATATTTTTCTAAAGTTTACTAGACTGGGGTTAACCTCTTGCATCTCAGTTTCCACTGTTGAAATATATGCATTTAAACAGCTACAATAGTGCATGTACATTTCTGTTCTCTTCTAGTAGGGCACACTGTGGATATATTTTAAACACAGCACTTTTACAAATACCTTTTCAACACAAACATCTGTACAGAGCAGTTTGATATACACATGGTATACATTTCTAATACATTTGTAGCACAAGCATCTTGTATAAATCATTTCAATATTCATCAATAATATAATTATTTACAAAATTCCAGCTAGCTGTTCTGGCAGTAACTCTTTTCATCATGGGGATAATGAGGCATTTTTTGCTTTAAGTCTTAGTCTGTGAGTTTGGCACTGATCTTTTGTCTGCATCAGTCCTTTCTGTAATATTTTAACATGGTTGGGGAACTATGTGATTGAGCCCAATTTACAGTCATCTGCAAAATTGGTAAGCCGCATGCCATATACCTTCACCTGGACTTCAGAGAAATAGATTCCAAACAGTAGACGGTCAGGCACAGATCCTTGTGGTACCTTATCGGTAAATGGTCTACAGGTGGATGTGGACTCCCCAACTTTGACAGTCTGCATTCTGTTGGTGAGCAAGTTGGCTACCCATCTAGTAATGTATAGGTTAATCCCCAGCTGGGAAAGTTTCTCTATGATACCTGAATGGGGGATTGTGTCAAAAACCTTGGCTGAATCAAAATAGGTGGTATGTACTATTTTGCCTTCATCCAAGGCTTTGCTGACATTCTCAAAGAAGTACACTAGATTTGCTGAGCAAAATTTACCCTGAAAGAAGCCAAACTGGGTTGGGTCAAGAGTTTGAAGGTTGCCTATGTCCTTGTGGATAAGGTCTATGATGATTTTTTCCATGGTCTTGCAGATAAGACTAGTTAGGCTTATGGATTGATAGTCCCGAGGGTCAGTTGATAGATCTCCTTTGGGCAAAAGGAATACTGTTGATGTCTTCCACTCTGCTGGGACAAAGCCAGTTCTCAGGCTATGGCTAAAGAGAGTGCCGAGTGGTTCTGCTAGGTCTTGTTTTAGATTGTTTAGTAAGCATCCTGTGATATTATCTGGTCCCATAGTGGCTGTATTTTTGGCCTTGAAGAGTTCTTGTATGACCTGTTCTTTGGAGATACTGGGTAGAACACTGGTGTCAGGAATGGTTTAGGGTATGTCAGGTGGAGACAGGGGGGTGAAGTCATTGCCAAATCTGTCTGCTTGCAGCTTGGCAATTTCCTCCCGTTCAGTGTGGGTGGTACCATGCACTATACGCTCAGCACACAGCTGGACACTCTCTCTCTTAGGTTATGGATGTAGCTAAAGAATGCCTTGTGATTGTCTTTAGCTAGGGATATTAATTTAGACTCATAGCTAGTATTAGAGGACTTAAGAGATCTGATTTTCTTGTTCAATCTGTGGAAGGAATTTTCCACTGCTGGGTTAGGTCTCTCCTATTCTTAGATATCAGCTTCTTTCTTTTGTTGTATAACTTGATTATATTTACAGTCCACCAGGGTGGCTTTTTTTTTCGGGAAGACCTTGTTTTGCTCCTGTTAGGTGCAGCCGAGTCAATGCATTTGTTTAAGTGGATATATAGGGCAACCATGTACTCTTCTGCATAGAAGATACTCTTGTCTATGTTGGCAGGGGTTTTGAAGCTTTTTATACCATTTTTAAGTAGGCAATAGTTTGTTTTTGAGAAATTCTTCAGTTTTTTTTTTTTACTGTTGAGGGGGTGCCAGGGTTGATCTTTACTTCAAATGAAACAGATTTATGGTATGACCTTACAAGGAAGGACAACACACAGGAGGTAATGCACTGACACCTCATGTTGGTGAGCAATAGGTCCAGGACATTTGACCTCTTGTGGGGGTACAGAGCAACTGTTCCATGGCATCTGAATTAACAAAGTCCCGGAACCTTGTAGCAATTGTGCTTGTGTAAGTTGCCCAGTCAATGGAAGTACAGTTGAAATCTCCCATGACCAAGGTGTTTGGCTGTATTCTGAGCAACTCTAGCAAGTCCAGGCAGGAGGTGTGCTTCTCCTGGTTCGTGGTGGGAGACCTGTGGCTAGCGATGATGTGAAAGGGTATTTTTCCTATAGTTAATTAGACCTGGAGTAGCTCAAGGGAGTTGCACTGTATCATCAGTCTTACAGTGTATTTGGATTTAATGAAGATGGATATACCTCCACCTTTGGTTCTTTCATGCTCATTTTGGGGTCTGAATGTGTGAAAGGCATTGTAGCCTTGTACAGCTGGGGTGCTCTTAGTGGCCTTGAAGCAAGTCTCTGTGCACAAATGTCAGCATCTTCCAATGTGAGGAGTGCTTCCAGAGAGTGCAGTTTACTGTTTAAGCTCCTAGCATTAACCAGCATGACCTTCAGTTTGTCTTGAGTGGATTTTTTATGTCATAAGTTTTGTTGTTTAGACATTGCCTAAAAAAAAGCAATATGGGGGGGGGGGGCAAGCATCTTTGCCAATATGAAAAATCCCTGATGAGACAGGTGAAGGCCATCCCTGAAAAAGCAGACTGCACCACTGACCATGTCTTCCCAGGCAAACAGATACCGGATTCCCCTTGAGTGTCACCAGAAGCTAAGCCAGTTATTGAAATCAATCATTTTTTTGTCTGTATTGTGGCATCATCCTTGGTGAAGGTAGAATGCTGCTTAGGGCTAGGGACATACTGTCTTGAACACATAATCTGAGAGCTCGGTCATATCTCTCTTCATATAGTCCAGAGAGGTACATCTTAAGTCATTCACACTAACATGTACTATGAGAGAGTCATAATGATAATTGTTGTTGAGGGCCTTGAGTGCGTGCATAATTTGATGGATCCTGGCACCTGACAGGCAGCTGACTGTGACCTTCGCCTTGTTCAACCTGGTGAGCGGGACATCTGTGTGTCTAATTACTGAGTCACCTATGACCAGAACATTAGTCTTGAGGTGTTTTGCCTTATGGGCTTAATTGTTGAGACACTAATATGTGTGCTGTTATGTGAGGTGGTGTATTCGGTTCATATACCAGTATGTGCATGTTGTTTGTGCTTGGGAGGTCTCTGGTCTTTTGGTAGGCTTTTAGCAAGTACCTCCATGTATGTGGGTATATGTGTTTTGACCTTCCCTTGTGTGAGATGGAAGGTGTGTGTGTGCTGACAACCTTCTCTGAGAACCATCCACCACCATGACTCAATGAGAGGTCCACCCAGCATACTTCCTCACTCCAAGTTATGCACAGTCATACTCCCCTGCCTATGCATCAAATGTCCACATCACTGATCTAATTCAGGGTGCTCAGAATACAGTCAGGAATGCATCCTTTTACACCATCAGTCCAGGTTCCCTTCCACAGAATCTTGATTGCCTTCAGATAGTACTTATTTCTTTCTTTGTTTTCTCCTTTCTTTCCTCTCTGCCTGCTACTTTTGTAAACTTCAATTAAAAAAATGTAGCTGGACTTTAAAACTTTTAAAATTCAAATGTAGTTCCATTTAACCCTGAAGCTTCAACTGAATTCACCCTATTTTAAAGCATATCTTACCTCCTCCAACAAAATATCAGCTTAAATAAATAATATTCCTTGCTTTCTTACTCGGTTTTCTAACAGACTGATTCTGTCTGTCCCACACCTCCTTCCTTTATGGAATTGTTGTAAATAACTTTGTATTTTCTTCATCTTCACCAATTGAGTACATCTTCCTTTCTCATCCTTTAACACATCTAGAAATAGTACATCCCCTTGCAGCTTCCTGGCTAACAAAGACTTTACTTGTTTTGTCTTATTCATTATATTATTTATTATATTTTATTTATTTATTTACATTTGTTTACCGGTAAAGTCCGACTGGGCCAGAAGCCCATTTTCAGCGGAGGTCCAGGAACAAAAGCTCCACAGAAATACAAACGATATACAATAACTAGATAGTACAATAGTATACATGCAGTAAGATGCAGAATACACATCTTCTAGTTAGTCTATACAAAGTAGTATTCAATACAGTTTTCTAGTAGATACAGGTTCAAAAAGAAAAACACAACCATTACTTATATTATTAGTATTAATATTATTATTATTATTATTATTAAGCATTATTGCAAGAAAAAGTCCCTTTTCTGTTCCCAGTTCCATGCTACTCACCATTCAGTATAATAATCATGCGTCTGTTTCATTTCAAAATGATCTCAGTCTGTCAAAATACACACTGACCTGTTCATTTTTTAAATAGCCTGCATCTGTACTATTCATCACATTCCAACTTCCATTCTTTTTTCTTTCTATATTTTTCAAATTCTGCTCTGTGATCTGAAAATCACACTTTCTTACTCTGCCTTATACCTTTTCCTATATGACCACTATAAAAACATATTTTTTGTTGTCAGCAATCATATTTTATGGGTCCAGTTCCTAAGACTTTCTTTCATTGTAAGGGACCACTTACACCAAGAACAGGCTGAGAGCAGGTCTTTTCGAATCTGAGCCCTAGTGTAAGCCTTTTTATAGATAGATCTTACACAGAAGTAAGTCACTTACAGTGAGGGCAGGTCTTTCGGAATCAGGGCAGACATGCTGAAAGCAATTCTTTTGGAATTTGGCCCTATTTGTATTATATTTTTGGTATATTATCCTCAAGCCAGCTATACCCAAAAGATTAAATAGTGTCTTCTCACTTCCACATTCGTTTTTTTTCCTTGCTCACCAAAGAGCAGTTTCTTTCACAAAAAAATATATTACACTATTAAATAATACATATTTCCGTAAAATATCAAACAATTTTGTGCATAGTTTTTTCTTTGTTGGGGTATATATTGAAATTAATCTAACAAATGATTTCTAATTCATGCACTCACATTCCAGAATTTAGTCACATACTGCAATTATATTATTTTTACGAACTAACTCCAGACCTTTCCTAATTAACACAACCGTATCTGAACAACTATCCCAAAGGACCAAATAATGTCCCCAGGCAACATCACAGCAAGCCTGTCCCTTTCATTTATTTTAATAAAACTGACATTCTGCAAAAACATCTTTCCACCTTCTGTTTTTTTTTTTTTTTTTTTTTTTTGCGCAATTGTAAATCTCTTTGAAGAATTTGTAATGCTCTTTAATTTTAAAGTTAACAAGCACAAGCCTGTTGTCAACACTTCTTGCCATGTTTTATCAGTTTCGGTTTCATGTTATCATGCCCCCCACTCTTTCCCTAGTAGTACCCCTACCTTCTTACATATATTCATCTACACTGGAAACATTATTATTAGTCTGTAAAACACAGAACATATTCGTAGTACGAACCCCTCTTCCTTGCCTTTTCATTCTTTAGTAGTCCCATTTTGTAATTCAATAGTTTTATTTTGTACAACAGTACCTGTTTTATTTGTATCCATTAACATATTTTCCAAAGCCATTCCTGTTATTACTGACAGCGTCACTCGCCTGTTTTTGATTATTTCCCTACAACAGTCTTTTCTCTCTCGGGACAGACACGTACAAAGACACGCACCTGGAGCATTTTCTCCCCGGGCCTCTGCTGAAAATTAGCCTTGTTCCAAGTCGGACTTTCTCGGTTAACAAATAATGAATAAAATAAATGTAATAATGTCCTAACTTTTTTTTATATAACTACTATATTATACCTGACAATTTTGATTAGCATGATCTATTGAAATAAACCTGCGTTTTCTACATCCAGCTGGCTATTTGTTGTTTCATGACCTATTGACTCACATTCTTCAAAACACTTTTGTAGGTTTCCTAATTAAATGACTCACCTCTCTGTTGCTTGTCTAGACGAGATACAATAGATGAGACTTTGTGTGTTTTGTTCAAGCAGCTTTATTATGTAAAAACACATCAGGATTGAGGCTTATCAACTTTAACTTAGGTAAACTTATATAGAAACTAGCTCTTGCACTCATTCATGCTTACTCCCTGTCTGCACTCTCAAAATGGCACTGAGATTAGCATGTGTTTGGTATTTATATGCATATTCAGTCCTTGAAATGCTTCGTAAAGATACAGCACACACACTCTGTTCCACATCCTCCTTCTTTGAGAAATAGGTTATACAATACTGACAATATCAGTTGTCATGCAATCAATACAAATAATTCTCTGTCATGCAATTATACAGAACTAGATACACAAATATACAGACAAGTCCAGGTTGCTGTGTATTTCACACTAGGTCTGGAAATACGACCAAAATGTGTGACATAAAAGTTAGATTAAGCAACTGGGACTGTCTCTGCTGAATGTTCAACCTTATGAATATCAGGAACTTCATCAGTAATGGGAGTAGAAGTTAAAACACGTTCTGCAACAGGAACATTGTCTGGATTGCTCTGAGATCTAGAGTCTGTATCACAGGAACATTGCTGAGATATCGATTATGGTACAGGAAGAAGATGTCTATGATTCCTCCTGTACTCCACACCATCAGATCCTATCAAGTAGGATCTTGGCTCAGAACATATAACTGTTACTTGACCAATCTGGTCGAAACTTTTCACTGTTTGTGTCCTCATTGTCTCTCCTTCTTTCAATGGATGAAGAAATCTGCTGGATTTATCATAGTTGGACTTCTGGAAAGAATGCTTCCCAAATAATTGAGCTCTAATGGTTCTGTTGTTCTTAGCTTTAGGCCTCAACAAACTGGAACTAATAGGCAATGTTGTTCTGGTTTACCTGGATAGAAGTCTCTGAGCAGGCGAGCCAAGTATATCATCATAAGGTATGTTCTGAGATTGAATAAATTCAAAAGACATCAGTATTGTCACACTTTGACATCTCAAGTAATTGTTTTGCACTCTAAGCTGTATGTTCAGCTAGTCCATTTGACTGTGGATATTCTGGACTACTAGTAACACGTACAAAGTCCCATTCTTTTTACAAATTTCCAAAACAACTGACTAGTAAATGGAGTACCATTGTCAGAAACAACTTTGTGTGGAATGCCATGGACTGAGAAATGATGTTTCAACTTAGTGATAACAGCAGTGGACGTTAGTTTAGGTAGTAATTCGATCTCAAACAAATTCGAATAAGAGTCTACCAATACTAAGTAATGCTGATTGTTCCAATTGAGTATATCAGTGGCTACCATTGACCAAGGTAGTTCAGGAACTTGACTTTTAATTGAAGTGATTCTCTTTGCAAATGTGGTTTAGTACTATTGCATACTGAACAAAAAGAAAGTACTTTATCAATGTCTTTTACTAGAGAAGGCCAAAATACTAGTTCTCTCACCCTTCTTTTGGTAGATTCAGAACTTGGTTGACCACAATGCAAAATCTGGATATACTCATGTTGTAAGGAAGCAGGAACAACAATTCTAGGACCTTTGAAAATAATGTGATCTTCCATCAACATCTCATCTCTGTAAGGAAAATCAGTTTGCACATCTGGTGGTACACAAGATTACTTTCATGGGCATCCAACATTAATGTAGTGGTTGAGCTTTTGCAAAACTGGATTAGTCTTTGTATGATTTCTCAGCTCTTCAAGTCTCGTGGTAGAAAAATTATGCACTTCCATGTTGTCAAAGTCAAAATTTTCTGCGTCAACCTGTTCTGTTCTATTTCTGGGCACTCTGGATAAGGTATCAGCCAGATAAAGAAGTCTGGCTTTCGTATAGATCAATTTGAAATTGTACTTTTGCAATCTGAGCCTCATTCTTTGTATTCTTGCTGGAGGTGAATGCATAGGCTTCTTTAAAATAGTGACTAGAAGTTGGTGATCAGTTTCAATCTGAATATCTCGACCATAGATGTAATCATGAAACTTTGAACATGCAAATACTATTGACAAAAGTTCTTTGTCAATTTGAGCATATCGTATTTCAGTTTGGGTAAGGGTTCTAGATGCATAGGCTATTGGTCTGCCTTCTTGAAGAATAACTGCACCAAAATGAAATTTTGAAGCATCACAGGAAAGAATTACTGGTTTATTGACATCATAGTATCTTAATGTAGGTGGGGTGGCAATTTTCCACATAAGGCCTTCAGATGCTCTCTGGTGCTGTTCCAACCATGACCATGTAACATTTTTGCACATCAGCTTTCTCAAATGTGCTGTCAACGCACTGATGTCTGGCATAAATTTGCCTAAATAATTGACCATGTCAAGAAAACGCTGTAAAGCTTGAACATTATCTGCCCCTGGCATCTTAAGAATAGCTACTTGCTTGGATGGGTCTGGTCTCAAGCCAATACTGGTAAATAAATGATCTACATATGTAACTTCTGGTAGTCTGGATTTGCACTTTAGAGGCTTGAGCTTTAAGTTCACTATAGTGCACAAGGATAACCTGAAAAAGGTTGCTCCAATGCACGCTGAAAGACTTCACTTGCAAAATTTATTCCAAATGGCATCCTTAGGAATCTCTATCTGCCAAACAGGGTAGTGAAAGTAGTCAGTAATGAAGATTTGAGATCAAGCATCACTTGCCAAAATGAAATTTTTACATCCAAGACAGAAAAAACAGTGGCATTCGGTATTAGGGCTGTGACGTCTTTGACTGTACGCATTGGATGATGTGGTCTCTTTAATGCTTTGTTCAAAACTCCTGGGTCAATACATATTCTGATTTCACCTGAGCCTTTTTTGTGAGCTGCTAGCGTAGATGACACCCATTCAGTTGATTCTGTAACTGGACAAATTACACCTTGCTGTACCATTTAATCCAAATGAGCTTTAACTTTAGTCTGCATAGATATCAGAATGTTTCTTGTTGGTCTGACAACTGGCCTGACCTCTGGGTCTAACTTCATAAAATACAAACCTGGAAGTTTGCCCAACTTGTCATCAACATACTCTGAAAAAATAGCTTCAGAAAATTTGGAAATATGATATGCGCATATATGATGAACTTCTTTAGTAAAAGAAAGCAGATTCATTCTTAAACTGTCTCTGAGACTCAATAATAACTGCACTGGTCTTCGGACTACATAGAATAACAAGCTGTAACAGTTCCTAGCCAAATAACATGAAAAAACTACTGAGCCTTTGGTTTGAATTTCTTCACCTCCATAAGCATAGTAGTTTGGCATTGAGTTGTTCACCAGCTCTCACTTTAGCAAATGTGTCTGCTGACATAACACTACACTTTGAACCAGTGTCTACTTTGAGCTCAGTGGATTTACCATTGATCTGGACAGTACAAAATATTTTGTTCTTTGCCAACAAATTCACTGCATCAACATTTTCACCAATTACTGATGTACCATCTACATAGAAAGTAGAATTACAGCTCTCTGTATGACCACCTTGCCTTTTGAGTGACCCTTCTTTATAAATGTGTGATGTTTACTTGATTTGCACACCATTTAAAAATTATTCCATTTTTTACATTTGTGGCATTGCTGACCAAATGCCAAGCATTTCTCTCTTTTAGACTCATGATTGACACTACAATTGTGACAGTTAACTATAAAACTAGATTTGGGCTTTGATGATTCATGATGACACTGCACTGAACATGCTGCTTTAACTGTACTAGTCTTAGAACTAGTCTTAGAACTTGCTGTGGTTGTTATGTACTTAGGCCTGCTTCTGTTTGCCACGTGTTGCATGCTGTCTACATTTGCTGTGAAGCCTGCTGAAACCATGCTTTTATCACTTGCAAGCATACTTGTGTGCCTTTCTGTAACTTCTTCGATTTGACAAATCTCAGTAGTCTTGCTTAGCGTTAAATCACTGTCATAAACCAAAATCTTTCTTCCAGCAGCACTAGTAATGCCACACACAAGCCTGCCCTTTATCAACTCATCTTTTAAGTCACCACACCAACACATTTTAACTTTGTTCCTCAGGTCAGTAATATAAGCTGCAAAAGTCTCCCCTGGTTTCTGATCTCTTGTGTAAAATAAATGCCTCTCTAAAATAATATTTGTCTGGGGGTTACACATTTCTCTGAATCTGCACTTCAAATGCTTGGGGTCTTCCCTTGATTCAGTCTGTAAAACAATATGGCAGTTTTCACCTTCTCCATCATATACTGCTGGTGCATACACAGATGAACACTCTCTTTCACTGGCCACTGACCCAACTAGGTTTATCAAAATGAATGTCTCGGTGCATGCATCTCTCTCAGAATAAGCTGCTTGTATAAAAATATTGTACTCTTAGTCAAATATTTTCCAATTCTTTGCAATATTCTGATCAAATACAAGTGGTGAGGTCTTTCGAAATCCATCTACCGTATTAACACATACCATTGAAGGGTTTTGCAAATATGCACAAACACACACACATATACATATGCCTGAAATTTATGGTAGTATTCATAACTATGTCCAACAGCACAACAAGACTAAATAACTGAAGTTTATGAAAGAAGTCTCTTGGGCACTGTAA
Organism: Protopterus annectens; assembly: GCF_019279795.1. Classification (NCBI taxonomy): domain Eukaryota; kingdom Metazoa; phylum Chordata; order Ceratodontiformes; family Protopteridae; genus Protopterus; species Protopterus annectens. Next base: position 777,078,912 of record NC_056751.1, read on the forward strand.
TACTCTTGAAATTACTGTACTGCAAGAAATCACCTCTTATCGGTGTAAGAAACATTTCAAAATAACTGCACTGTGTGAATGAACTGGGCAGAAGAAGCTCAGAGTAAGAAACATTTCGAAGTAACTGAACTTTGCGAATAAACAGTACATGGCACACTAAAACTTTTCTAAAATGGTGGTACTTTGCTAGACAATTTTTTACAGTACAAGAAACACTCTGTAATAGTGCCACTTTGTGAATAGACACACCCAGCACTAGAAACTTTTTCAAAGTGGCTGTACTTTGACTGTACTTCATGGAATAGTTGCCTTTTGCACACAAACTCTTCAGAATGCATGCACACTAATAAGCACATACTATAAGCACTTTTACACACTTTGAGATACTTCAAATAACTAGTTATACTATTCAGAGCTTTGATCAATACAAGATAGTAGTTATTCCAAAACACAGAACTTTGGCAAAACATGCAGCCACCTTGCTTTATTGCATCTATATTACATAATCGCGCTTTTAAAAGTTCGAACATCATATGGTCGACACCATATAATCAAACTTTTAAAAGTACGAAAATTTAATAAAAACAAATAAACCAAAGAAAAAACTTACCTGAATGGTTTAAGCAGGAGGGCAACCCCAACATGAGGGGCTTCACCCCCAACACCCCCTACTCTTTAAATATACCAACTCCGAGATCGCACTACAGTGCAGAAAAGGGAAATCTTCCCATTCCACACTGTACGGAGATCTCCGTTGAAATGTTCAAACTTTTAAAAGTTCGATCATATGGTATCGACCATATGACGCTCGAACTTTTAAAAGTTCAACAACATGATATAGACCCACTTTATTTACGCTTAATATGCCCTTTTTTTTGCTCTTTTTATATTTGTTTTTCTTGTTTAATCTCTTTCCATGCCACTTATACTTTTCTTGTGCTCATTTTACTCTAAACATGCCCATTTTGCTTCAAACATGCTCGTTTTATCAAATCTCTTAATTTTAAACATTTTGTTTAATCAACAAACCTTTTGTGCCTCTCGCTTGTTTAATAATGCGATTTGTGTCCTTGTAATGCTCCGTCTTATCTTTTTTATAAAATAAACAGTTTGTGCAAGTTTTCAATACCTTTGGTTCTTTTCTGGCTCTTTTTCATACTCATTTCACTTAGTCTACCCTCACAGTTAATCCTACACCTTGTAGCTCTGGAAAGCAGATTCTGGAATCCAGGTTCTGACATTATCACTCTTCTAGTCAGGATACAATAGACGACACTCCATGGGGTTTGTTCAAGCAGCTTTATTATGTACAAAGACATTAGGATTGAGACTTATAACTTGGGTAAACTTATATGGAAACTAGCTATTGCACTAATACATGCTCACTCTCTGGCTGCATTCTCAAAATGGCACTGAGATTAGCACGTGCTCGGTATTTATATGCACATTCAGTCCTTGAAACACTTCTTAAAGATACAGCACACACGGTCTGTTCTACACACTCCATGGAAATATCAGCCTGTTGTTTGATCAAGGTGATGCAATTTCCCTTTTAATAACCAAATGTTCAATAAGTCTTATTCGCATATATGTAAGGGCTGCAAACTGCATTATCCTCAGGCTCTTATTCTCATATATGTAAGGGCTGCAAACGGCATTATCCTCAGGCTCGTATTCTCATATATGTAAGGGCTGCAAACTGCACTATCCTCAGGCTCTTATTCTCATATGCTGTCTTAGCATCTGGTGGTGCTGAATGCTCATCAGAAACACAGGAATGCAGTACAGCAACACAGAAACATTAGTCTGTCTAGGAGATTTTAAACTGCCTTCTTCATCAGTTAAAAGCTCATTCCATTATATCAGTCTGTGACAAATTAATTCATTATCAGTAACACCTGACAGCTTCTTAAATTGTCCATCTAATATACCTCCAGGATGCAATAAAATTATTATTTCATGGTCTCCCATACCATAATCCATTTTAATGTGTTTTTTTTTAAATCAGCTGCATATCAGCCTGTTAAATGCCCCTGTTTTACATTAGTTATTTAAGTCCTGATCAGTATGCAGTGTTATTTCAGACTATTAAATGCCCCTGTTTTACAGTAGTGTCAGCGATTTAAGTCCTGATCAGTATGCAATGTTATTTCAAACTATTAAATGCCCCTGTTTTACAGTAGTGTCAGTGATTTAAGTCCTGATCAGTATGCAATGTTATTTCAGACTATTAAATGCTCCTGTTTTACAGTAGTGTCAGTGATTTAAGTCCTGATCAGTATGCAATGTTATTTCAGACTATTAAATGCCTGTGTTTTACAGTAGTGTCAGTGATTTAAGTTTTGATCAGTTTGTTGTTGTTGTTTGTCTTTTCGGCTTTTCCCAGTTAGGGGTTGCCACAGTGGAACTCCGGTCTGCTAATGATTGGCAGTAGATTTTTTATGGTGCCGAGTTACCAGCCTGATGCCCAACCTTCAGCAAAGGCACGCCCATTCACGCATGTCTTTCGGAGGCCACTCGACCACGGGGAGGACATGCAGACTCCACAGAGAAGGCACTCCAGCCGTGAATCGAACAGGAGAACCTCTTGCTGTGAGGCAACAATGCTACCACTGTACCACCACAATCTTGATCAGTATGCAGTGTTATTTCAGACTATTAAATGCCCCTGTTTTACAGTAGTGTCAGTGATTTAAGTCTTAGGTAGGTTCATAGGTTCATAGGGAGGTACTAGGCTATCTGCCTGAGGGCATTTATAAGTCTAGCCAGAGTGTGTCGACTTTCACCGTCCCATTGATTAATTAACTGATCCTCTGTCAAGCAGAGCCAATGACGTGATCCCAGGGGTGTATTTTTTGTTACCCATCCACTTGTCAAGTTTTCTCTTGAAGAGTGTTAATGAGGGCCTCTGCCTGATGTAGTTTGGAATTTTGTTCCAAGGCATGGGGAGGGTCTGTGACAGGAATCTATCCCTCCAGCATGTTCTATTTATTGTTGTGGCGAAGTTTAGCTCACTAGAGTGCATGGCTCGCAGTGACTTGGATTTCTTTAGGTGGAGCATGTCCATCAATTCTGAGTTGGACATGGCTTTGTAAGTCAGGCAGAGATCACCTCTGAGTAAGCGATATGCCACTGAGTACAGCCAGAGTTTTTTCAGTCAGGCTGCATAGGACATACATTTGAGGCCAGTAATCCTCTTGGTGAGGTACTTTTGTAGTCTTTCCAGCTGTTGAAAGTGTCTTGTGAGGTACATCCCAAATGGGGCATTGTACTCTATGATGAATCTAATGAGTGATGAGTAGAGGGGCACTATAACCTCTTTATTTTTTGATGCGAACCCTTTAGTAATTAGATGGGCCACATAGAAGGATTTCCTAACTACTTTGGCAATATGATTATCAAAGGAGAGATTACTATCTACCTGTGCCCCCAGATCTCTTATTACCTCTTCTGTATTAAGGGGGCTGTCACCTATGTGGTAATTCGTGGGTGTTTTGTTTTTCCCAAATGGGATGACTATGCATTTTTTGGCATTTAGCTTGAGGCCATGACTTTGACACCAGGTGTCCGTCTCAGTAAGGCCCTTTTGGAGGATGTCTGTGTCAGCCTGAGAGTCAATTATGGATCCCAGTTTGCAGTCATCGGCAAACTTGGTTAGCCATAGTCCTCCTGTGTTTGCCTGTACTTCTGAGAAGTATATGCCGAACAGTAGGGGTCCCAGGACTGAGCCTTGTGGGACACCACTTGTGACTGGTTTAGAGTCAGACCTGAAGCCCGCTATTCTTACCGTGTGAGTTCTGTCTGTAAGCCAGTTGGCAACCCATCTCGTGACTTAGGGGTTTATGTTCAGGCTGATGGAGTTTTTCTGTAATACCCGAGTGGGGAATGGTGTTGAAAGCATTGGTGAGGTCAAGGTAGGCTGTGTGAACCACCTTTCCCTCATCTATGGCCTTGGTGACTGTCTCAAAGAAGTCAACCAGGTTTAGTAGGCATGATCTGCCCTTAACAAAGCCGAACTGGGTCGGGCCAAATGTTTGGAGGTTCCCAATGTCTTTGTTAATGAGTTCCATGATGATGTGCTCCATAGCCTTGCAGACCAGGCTAGTCAGGCTTATGGGGCGTTAGTTACCAGGGTCAGTTGTGGCCTCTCCTTTGTGGAGAGGAATAACCGTTGCTGTGTGCCATTCTGTGGACATGTAGCCTGTGGAGAGGCTGAGGTTGAACAGTGTTTTTTAGGTGGGGTGTTAGTTTGTTCTGTAGTTCATGCAAGACGCAGCCTGGGACACCATCTGGTCCTATTGATGCTGTGTTTTTGGCTTTTGAAAGGGCTGTTTTCACCTGTGCGTCTGTGATTTTTGGGACACTACACTTTGCCGGTATTGTTGTGGGCCCTTTTGGAGGTGAGAGGGAGGTGAAGTTTGCACTGAATCTATCTGCCAGGATGTTGGCAATATCAGTAGGTTCAGTATATTTTGTGCTATTTTGCACTAGTTCAGTGCATATCTGCAAGTTGCCACTAAGATTCTTAACATAGCTAAAGGCTTTGTGGTTATCTTTTGAATCCTTGGCTATTTTTCTTTCGAAGTTAGCCTTGGATGATTTCATGAAGGACCTTAGTTTCTTACTGATACTGATCAGGGATGTCTTTCCTTCTTGGGATTTACTTTTTTCTGAACTAGTTTCCTCCTTCTATTGTATAACCTGTTTATGGCAGGGGTCCACCAAACTGGTTTCCTTCTCTTAGAGGAGGGAGTCTTGGTTTTGCTAGAGATGGCACAATCCATGCATCCTTGTAGGTGCTCATAGAGTGCATTTGTAAAGGTTTATGCATCTTGGGCAGCGTTATCCTTTAGCGTGGGGGCTGTGAAACTTACCACCTCTGTCTTAAGTAACATGAAGTTTGCTTTAGAAAAGTTTATTATTGTGGTTTCCTTAGTTGTGGGTGCTGGTGGGGTGTGGACATCCAGAGTGATAAGTTTATGGTCTGATCTAACCAGTGACAGGTTGACCTCCAATGTGGAACACCTGTCACCCATGTTGGTGATGACCAGTTCCAATATGTTTTCACCTCTGGTAGGGGAGTTTACCAGCTGATCTAGGGCATTTGAGATGATGAATTCCTGGAAGTGCTCAGCCCCGGACTTTGTACTCAAGTAGTTTTCCCAGTGAATGGTAGGGTAATTGAAATCACCCAATATCAAGGTGTTCGGTAGGACCTTCATGTTTTCAAGTGTCTCCAGAAAGGTGGAGTGGTGGCCTTGGGTCATGGAGGGTGATCTGTAGCAGGCCACAATTTGCATTGCAGATTTGCCCGATGTTAGTTGCACATGGATGATCTCAGAGGTATCATGCTGCGTCACTAACCTGGAGGTGTAGGTATCCTTAATGAATATGGATACACCCCCTCCTTTTGTGTTTCGGTCCATGTTCTGTGGCCAAAACGTGTGGTATGAGTTGTAGCCCGCTAGTGCTGGGGTGCTCTCTGGAGCCTTGAACCAGGTTTCAGTTACTGCACAGATGTTGACGTTCTCCATACTGAAGAGTGCTTCGAGTGCGTGCATTTTGAGATTTAAACTCTTGGCATTGTGTAGCATAACCCTCAGTTTTTTGTTAATTGTGCTGTTTACAGAGGTGGGTTTGACTTTTGAGCCTTGCCTAAAAAAGGCACTATGGGAGCAGCAAGAGCCTTGGCCAGTATTCGAAAACTGACTATTTAATAAAAGCTATCCTACAATATTAAATCTAAAAGATTTGTTGAAACTGGCATCATAGAATCAACATCTTGAGCGCTCACTTGTAAAAACTATTATGTTCAGTAATAGATTCAAATAAAAAAGCAAATAAATACCGAAATAAATGTTATATCACTTATAAAATTATAACTAATCAATGCATATCAGAGCATTAAATAAACAAACTATACTATATAGGGACTTTTAAATAGAAATGTGCTTGTTTATATGCTTGGCTATTTGAAATAATGAACATTAATGAATTCTTATATCTCAAGAAGCATATAAAATCCATCATACAGGCGAACTATATGTATACAAATAAACCAATCAAAAGATGAAAGTAACTACTACGAATATGGCTTGCAACTTAGGCAAACTTCAAAGGACAAAACCACCACCGTAACAGGTACAAGCATGCAAAATCTGAAGGTAATGCTACTCAATGCTAGAAGTCTAAACCTCAAAATGCACTCTCTCGAGGCACTCCTAAAAATGGAGAATATCGATATCTGTGCAGTAACTGAGACCTGGTTCAAGGCTCCAGAGAGCAACCCTGCAATACCAGGCTACAACTCTTACCACACTTTTCGGCCACCAAACCAGGACCGAAACACTAAAGGTGGAGGAGTGTCAATATTCACCAAGGATATTCACACCACCAGGCTAGTTGGCCAACACAATGTGTCTGAAATTCTCCAAGTGCAACTAACACTAGGTAAGACTGCAATCCAAATTGTAGCTTGCTACAGATCCCCCACCATACCCCAAGATTCTCACTACACCTTTCTAAACATACTGGAAAATATTAAGATAGAACCAAACACCCTAATACTGGGTGATTTTAACTACCCTGCCATTAACTGGGAAAACTACTCATGTCCCAACACCTGTGCGCAAAGGTTCTTGGAATTCATAAATTCCAATGCTCTGGATCAACTAATCCATAGTCCCACCAGGGGCTCCAATATCCTAGACCTGGTCATTACCAACATGGGAAATCAATGCTCCATACCTATGGTCACCCCCTCGTTAGTCAGGTCTGACCATAAGCTAATCACCCTTAACATCCACATCCCACACCCCAGTAAAGAAACCACCATAAAAAACTTCTCCAAAGCCAACTTCATGCTACTCAAGTCAGAAGTGACAAACTTCATAACACCCATGCAGACGGGAACTGAAAGTTCAACTACTGAATCCTACACTAAGGCACTGTACGAGCACATCCACTCATGCATGAATCGTGCCATCCCAAATAGAACCAAAATGCTCTCATCCAAAAAAAGGAAGCCAATCTGGTGGTCCCCTGCCATAAACAAACTTTACAACAAAAGGAAGAAACTTTTGCAGAAAAGAGGAAAATCCCAGGATGCAAAACTCCCTTACTAGCCTCAGTAAGAAACTGAGATGCCTCATAAAATCCTCCAAAGCTAGTTACGAAAATAAAATTGCCAAAGATTCCAAAGACAACCACAAAGCATTCTATAACTATGTCAAGAATCTAAATGGCAATGCTCAGATCTGCTCTGAGCTAAAAGAGAATGGCATTAAATATACTGATCCAAAGGATATTGCCAATATCCTGGCAGATCGATTCAGTGCCAACTTCACCCCTCTCACCCCTAAATGGCCCATCTCAATACCAGAAGATTGCCAAATTCCAGTAATAACGGCCACACAGGTACAAAACGCACACTCTAAAGCCAAGAATACAGCATCCATGGGACCAGATGACATCCCGGGCTGTGTACTACATGAACTACAATATGAACTGGCACCTCACCTAAGTGTCATGTTTAATCATAGCCTCACCTCAGGTTTCGTGCCCACTGAGTGGCGCAGAGCTACAGTTATCCCAATCCACAAGGGGGATCCACCTTGGATCCCGGAAACTACCGTCCCATCAGTCTGACAAGCCTTATCTGCAAGGCCATGGAGCGTATTATCATGGAATTTATAAACAAAGACATTGGCAACCTTCAAACACTGGACCCCACCCAGTTTGGGTTTGTGAAGGGCCGATCTTGTCTCCTGAACCTGATTGACTTCTTTGAATCAGTCTCCAGAGCCATGGACAAGGGTAAGGTGGTCCACACAGCCTATCTAGACCTTGCCAAGGCCTTTGACACCATCCCCCACTCTGGAATCATAGATAAACTTACTAAGTTGGGCATTAATCCCTATGTCACCCAATGGATTGCTAAATGGCTTACTGATAGAACGCACACTGTAAAAGTAGCCAACTCCAAATCCAGCTCCAGACAAGTGACAAGTGGAGTACCTCAGGGTTCAGTCCTGGGGCCGCTCTTGTTTGGCATCTACTTCTCTGAAGTACAGGTCAACACTAAGGGACTCTGGCTAACAAAGTTTGCAGATGACTGCAAACTGGGAGCCATTATTGAATCCCCAAATGATGTGGATACTCTACAAAAGGGCCTTACAGAAACAGATGCTTGGTGCCAGAGCCATGGGCTCAAGCTCAATGCCAAGAAATGTATTGTTATCCCTTTGGGAAAAAACATGTATCCATGAATTACCATATAGGTGGCAGTACACTAAACACAGAAAGTGTGATAAGAGACTTAGGGACACAGGTGGACAGTGGTCTCACCTTCGATAACCACATTGCCACAACAGTCAGGAAATCCTTCTATGTGGCACACCTCATCATGAAGGGCTTTTCATCCAGAAAAAAGGAGGTCATTGTCCCACTGTACTCATCCCTCATTAGACCCATTATAGAATACAACGCCCCATTTGGTATGTACCTCTCAAGACATCTGCAACAACTGGAAAGGCCTCAGAAATACCTCACTAAAAGAATCACAGGCCTAAAGCAGATGCCCTCGCTGACCGCCTTAAAACTCCAGCTATACTCTGTCGCATATCGTCTACTCAGAGGCGATCACTGCTTAACATACAAGGCCATGTCAAACCCAGAGCTGTTGGACATGCTACACTTAAAGAAATCCCAATCCCTCAGAGCTACACGCTCCAGGGATCTAAACCTTGTCATCACAATAAACAAAACATGCTGGAGGGATAGGTTCCTAACCCAGAGACTCCCCAGACTCTGGAATAGATTGCCCATACATGTCAAGCAGAGTGCCTCTTTGGACCTCTTCAAGAGGAACCTTGACGATTGGATGGGAGAAAGGAAATTCACCCCAGGGATCACGTCAGTCGCCCTGCTAGACAGGGGTCCAGGAAAGTAAATAATGTGGGAAGAAATAGCCAGGGAATTGTTATGGCTAGGCTTGTATAGGCCCTAGGGCTGATAGCCTAGTACCAACCTATGAACCTATGAAATTGATATTGCCAAATAAGTGCAGAGTTTAAAGACTAGTGAAAAATGTGTTATATCAGGATGCATAAAAATGTTTTATATCGAAATATAAAAAGGATGGTAAATAAAATGACCTAACTACTAGGCGTCTAGATCTTGGAACGGGTTGATAGAAGCTCGTTCGTTTAACCCTTTACCTTTGTCTGCCCTTAGTCTCATTATCCAATCAATCTCTTTCTTCTCATTAGTATTGCGTATATTACCTTCTCTCACTCGAGGAGTAATGTAATCAATAACCATGAAAAAAATGCATGTTCCTGGCCTGCAGCTATAACAGGTTTTGGCAAAGCATTGGCTAAATATCCTATCCTAATAGCATAAAGGTGTTCTCCTATCCTCATACGGAAAGGTCTATCAGTTTTGCCCACATAAAAAGAATGGCATTTCTGGCAAACTGCTAAATACACTATATGACTGGTGCTACAGTCTGCAGACACTTGAAATTTAGTACCTTAGTACAAGTTTTTCCACTGGCACCCACTCTTGTGGTCAATGTAACTTTTGTATATATATTCAGGTAGGAGATAGCTTTAACCTACAAATTTCAAGTGTGGGCATTAATTAGACTAACACGTGATTGATCAATATAAAAAGCTGTGACTGAATGTATTTTTGAAATTTAACGGTCTGACGAAGCTTATGTGAAAGCGCTTACTTGTTGCATGCATAATAAAAACCGCTGTTTATTACTTTTAACGGATATTTCATGTTTGAATTACTTTACTATCAAAGCATATTGGTGAAGTGACTACGCTGGCGTTTAACTTGTGCTATGGTCACCTCTTAGCTATTACTATTGGATTTTGTTTTATACTACTATTCGCTAGCCAAGAGGTGTTCACTCTGCTGGGAGCTATATTATCTATTGATTTTTTCTTTATACTGAGATATCATTCTTGGTGAGGGCAGGATGCTACTCAGGGTCAGGGTCATACCAGCCAGGGCTACATGATCAGAGAGTTCTTCCATGTCTCTTTTCATGTAGTCCAGGGAGGTACATCTCAGGTCATTCACACCAACATGAACAATGACAGTCATATTTGTACTTGTTCTGAAGTTACCTGAGTGCTTGTGTTATGTGGCAGATTCTGTCTCCAGACTGGCTGCTAACAGTAACCTTCTACTTGTCCAGCCTAGTGAGTGGGACATCAGTGTGCCTGACTATAGAGTCACCTATTACTAGTGTGTTAGGTATGCTATTTTGCCTTAAGGGCTGTGATTATGCGGCACACTGATTTTGTGTTTTATGTGTTGTCTGGTTTGTGACTGGAGGTGTAGGTTGTTTGGGTGTCTGCTTTGGAGGTCTCTGATGCTTTTGCAGGTTTTTATTTAGAGCATCCAAGTATGATTTTGTGTATTTATGTGTATTTTTTGCCAGTGCTGTTTTAGTAGGTCTGTGTGTGGCTGGAGGAGTGGTGCAGGTGTTAACCTTCTCCTCTTGACTGTCTGTTCCAGTCTTGGGTGGAGACTGCTTAGCTTCTAGTTTGGCTGTATAATTGCATTTCTCGCATATGTTAGTGTTTTGTGGTAGGAGGAGAGGGTTGTTTTTGTACATGAGGCAGTTATAACATTGCCTCAGGATACCCAGATTCACCAGCTGGACTGGAGAGTACACCTGAAATTGCCCTTTGGTCATGCCTGAATAGTAGGGTGAGCTGCTTAGTAGCTTAGTTAGTGTGGGGTGAATAAACAGCCTTGCCCTGCTGGGCAATCAGTGTCAGGGTATATTAATGCTTGCTATTAGGTCTGAGCAAGTGCTGGACTGTAGGATGCTTTTTGAGTGCTTAGGTTGAGAGTTAGACTAGTTTCAAGGGAAAAACTGAAGAGGAGTCTTGGTGGAGCCGAGAATAATTTAACTGTAGCTAACCAGTGCTGCCCGGTGTGCAAAACTGTGCAAACGTGGTTTTTATAGTAGGGAAATGAAAGAGAGAAATTAGCCCAAAATGGCCAATAAACTACTAACTTCTGGGCTGGAACCACTCCTCCAGGGACAGATAGGCTGCTCAAAGCTCCCCTCTCTCACAGGTGAACAGAGAAACTTCCTTCTATCCAAGTAAGGTATGGGCAATTCAGAAACTAGTACCACAGCCCTGAATTCAGCACTAGCCTGAAAACTGGACTATACTAGCTTAGAAAGGTGGGAAACAAGGAATTTTTTTTGTTTTTTTGAAAGGATAAGGCAAAAACAGTAAAAAATACACTTAAAACAGCTTTAAATGACTACAGATAAAAAAAGACTATCGCATGTTAGTGTGTAGCCTCAACAGTTAAACAAATTATTTAAACAAATTTTTTTTAAAAGTGCAGGCAGTCAAATAAGTACAATATGTGAAAAAAACAAGCTTTTAAATCACAATAAATGCTGAAAAATCTGCGTTTAGTCGGAAAACAGTTAAGTACAGCAAGAAAGTACAGAAAACTGATACTTAATCACTCCAAAGCCTTTCTTCTAAGCTAGAAGGCTTGTATCAGTTTAAGGCTTTCTAGTGCTACCCAGTAGGTTAGTTACAGGAAAGATGGGAAACAAGCACAGATATGGTCTTTAAACCAGAAAGTTGAAAGAGACAGACAAACTGTCCAAATGGTCAATAAACTACAATCTTTGGGCCAAGAACCTCTCCTCCCATGGTAGACAGGCTACCTAGTGCTTACCACTCCACCTGATAAGCTAGAAGGCTTTCCTCCAATACAGAAAGCCTTGGGGGACTCAGAAGCTTACCAACAGTCCTGGATACAGCAACTCTGTATCTGGACTAGGCTAGTTACAGGAAAGGTGGGAAACAAGTACAATTATGGCTTTTAAACCAGAATGTTGAAAGAGATGAAAAAAACTGCCCAAACAGCCAATAGCTACAATTTCTGGGCCAGGAGCCACTCCTCTTGTGGTAGATAGGCTGCCTAATGCTTACCACTCCCACTGATAAGCTAGAAGGCTTCCCTCCAACACAGAAAGGCTTGGGGGGCTCAGAAGCTTACAAATAGTCCTGGATACAGCAAATCTGTATCTGGACTAGACTAGTTACAGGAAAGGCAGGGAACAAGTACAAATGCAAGCTTTTAAGCCAGCAAGTCGAAAGAGATGGAAAACTGCTCAAACGGCCAAATAAACTACAATTTCTGGGCCAAAACTCACTCTTCCCTTGGAGGATAGGCTACCTAGTACTTACCACTCCCACTGATAAGCTATAAGGCTTCCCTCCAACACAAAAAGGCTTGGGGGGCTCAGAAGCTTACTAACAATCCTGGATACAGCAACTCTGTAACCGGACTAGGCTAGTTATAGGAAAGGCGGGAAACAGGCACAACTGTGGCTTTCAAACCAGAAAGTTGAAAGAGATGGAAAAAAACTGCTCAAACAGCCAATAGCTACAATTTCTGGGCCAGGGACCACTCCTCTTGTGGTAGATAGGCTACCTGATGCTTACCACTCCCACTGATAAACTAGAAGGCTTCCCTCCAACACAGAAAGACTTGGGGAGCTCAGAAGCTTACAAAGAGTCCTGGATACAGCAAATCTGTACCTGAACTAGAATAGTAACAGGAAAGGCAGGAAACAAGCTCAAACACAGGCTTTTAAATCAGAAGGTTGAAAGAGATGGAAAAGCTTCCCAAATGGCCAATAAACTATCATTTCTGGGCCAGAAACCACTCCCCCTGTGGTAGATAGGTTTCCTAGTGCTTACCACTCCCACTGATAAGCTAGAAGGCTTCTTGGCAACACAGAAGGGCTTGGGGGGCACAGAAGCTTACCAACAGTCCTGGATACAGCAAATACTTGATCAGTATGCAGTGTTATTTCAGACTATTAAATGCCCCTGTTTTACAGTAGTCTGTGATTTAAGTCCTGATTATTATGCAGTGTTATTTCAGACTATTAAATGCCCCTGTTTTACAGTAGTCAGTGATCTAAGTCCTGATCAATATGCAGTGTTAATTCAGACTATTAAATGCCCCTGTTTTACAGTAGTCAGTGATTTAAGTCCTGATTATTATGCAGTGTTATTTCAGACTATTAAATGCCCCTGTTTTACAGTAGTCAGTGATCTAAGTCCTGATCAATATGCAGTGTTAATTCAGACTATTAAATGCCCCTGTTTTACAGTAGTCAGGGATTTAAGTCCTGATCAGTACGCACTATTCCAAACTATTAAATGCCCCTGTTTTACAGTAGTGTCAGTGATTTAAGTCCTGATCAGTATGCAGTGTTATTTCAGACTATTAAATGCCCCTGTTTTACAGTAGTGTTATTGTTAGTGATTTAAGTCCTGATTAGTATGCAGTGTTATTTCAGACTATTAAATGCCCCTGTTTTACAGTAGTGTCAGTAATTTAAGTCCTGATCAGCATGCAGTGTTATTCCAGACTATTAAATGCCTCTGTTTTACAGTAGTCAGTGACTGAAGTCCTGATCAGTATGCAGTGTTATTTCAGACTATTAAATGCCCCTGTTTTACAGTAGTGTCAGTGATTGAAGTCCTGATCAGTATGCAGTGTTATTTCAGACTATTAAATGCCCCTGTTTTACAGTAGTGTCAGTGATTTAAGTCCTGATCAGTATGCAGTGTTATTTCAGATTATTAAATGCCCTTGTTTTACAATAGTCTGTGATTTAAGTCCTGATCAGTATGCAGTGTTATTTCAGACTATTAAATGCCCCTGTTTTACAGTAGTGTTAGTGATTTAAGTCCTGATCAGTATTCAGTGTTATTTCAGACTAGTAAATGCCCCTGTTTTACAGTAGTGTCAGAGATTTAAGTCCTTATCAGTATGCAGTGTTATATCAGACTATTAAATTCCCCTGTTTTACAGTAGTGTCAGTGATTTAAGTCCTGATCAGTATGCAGTGTTATTTCAGATTATTAAATGCCCTTGTTTTACAATAGTCTGTGATTTAAGTCCTGATCAGTATGCAGTGTTATTTCAGACTATTAAATGCCCCTGTTTTACAGTAGTGTCAGAGATTTAAGTCCTTATCAGTATGCAGTGTTATTTCAGACTAGTAAATGCCCCTGTTTTACAGTAGTGTCAGAGATTTAAGTCCTTATCAGTATGCAGTGTTATATCAGACTATTAAATGCCCCTGTTTTACAGTAGTGTCAGTGATTTCAGTCCTGATCGGTATGCAGTGTTATATCAGACTATTAAATGCCCCTGTTTTACAGTAGTGTCAGTGATTTAAGTCTTGATCAGTATGCAGTGTTATTTCAAACTATTTGATGCCGCTGTTTTACAGTAGTGTCAGTGATTTAAGCCCTGATCAGTATGCAGTGTTATTTCAGACTATTAAATTCCCCTGTTTTACAGTAGTGTCAGTGATTTAAGTCCTAATCAGTATGCAGTGTTATTTCAGACTATTAAATGCCCCTGTATTACAGTAGTCAGTGATTTAAGTCCTGATCGGTATGCAGTGTTATTTCAGACTATTAAATGCCCCTGTTTTACAGTAGTGTCAGTGATTTAAGTCCTTATCAGTATGCAGTGTTATATCAGACTATTAAATGCCCCTGTTTTACAGTAGTGTCAGTGATTTAAGTCCTGATCAGTATGCAGTGTTATTTCAGACTATTAAATGCCCCTGTTTTACAGTAGTGCCAGTGATTTAAGTCCTGATCAGTATGCAGTGTTATTTCAGACTATTAAATGTCCCTGTTTTACAGTAGTGTTAGTGATTTAAGTCCTGATCAGTATGCAGTGTTATTTCAGACTAGTAAATGCCCCTGTTTTGCAGTAATGCCAGTGATTTAAGCCCTGATCATTATGCAGTGTTATATCAGACTATTAAATGCCCCTGTTTTACTGTAGTAATTTTGTTAAGTCCTGATCAGTATGCAGTGTTATTTCCGCATTTTTTTGTTAAAGTGCATATTGAACAAACACAGTGAAGGGGAAACAATTTCTATGACATAACAGCAGCTCTTTTCCTTCCATCATGTTTGTATTATTTCAGAGTTATTTTATATATATATATATATATATATATATATATATATATATATAGTAAGAGTTTGGGGGCATAGCCCCAAATGCTTCCTTTGTTGTTTTTAATTGCTTTTTATGTCAGAAGACCTGTATGCTTGCCTGACAAATGGTTATTCCAGTGTCTACATCCATACATTAATTTCAGGAGCTTCAGTCATTAGTGTGTATGATAAGTTTGGTATGTTGGTTGTCGGGGTGAAATTTTCTGTTTCCCAACTACCTGCTTTATGGTTATTTATCCCACAGCCAAAAAGTATGTGCTGCCAACTCTTTTTTATTTTTCCATTCCACTATGAGTCTTGATGACATAACAAATAGCTGCGGTAATTTTCTGTTTCTACAAATTTTCAAGAGATTCAGAAGCCACATAGCGGCTTATTGTATAAGTGTCTGTTGGGGTGTTTCCATGTCCTCGGCAATGCATAGCATTCAGGGGTTATACATCTAAGACCGCTTTACTGGCATATATCAAGCATTTGGCATATTGAGTCTCCCATAATACCACACTGGTGATTTTGAAAGACTAAATGGAGTCACTGAGCAAATGTGTGCATTGGAAATATTAAACACACCACTTAACATGCAGAAGAAGTCTGTTCCAGACGTTTGGGAGGAAGCTGTGCCTGTGTTTTTATTTCTTTTGGTGTAGATTTAGGTCCCTGGTTCTAGTACAAATGGAGATATTACACTGGCAGAGAGACAGGAGGTTGAGGAGAATCACCTCACTAATGCTGAAGTAAGTGAGACAAAGACATTCCCTAAAAAGTTTTCTAAGACTGATTAAAGGAATGGAGCTTCCACCCTCTCTTTGTAGCTCATGGACATTAATCCTGTGATCTTTCAGGTTAGAAACCTTTGGAGTCTTTATAATTGTTTGATATGTTTAGTCAGATACATCCCTAAAGAGGTGTTGTACTCGATAACTGGCATGATCAATGCCGACTATAAGGGAGTGATTACTTCTTTAGGCTTTGATGATATTCTTTTGACAATTAACTGGGGTAAATAAAAGGATTTCCTGACAATCGTGTGTACACAATGGTCAAATGAGAGAGAGCTATCAACCCAGTTACTTAGGTCCCTAAATACATTTTCATTTTGTAGAGGTGTGTTGTCTAAACACTGATGATAGGAGGGGATATCTACTAAAAGTAATGATACTACAGTTTTTAGCATTTAATTTGAGGCCATTTAAATACACCATAATGTAGGATAAGTTAATTATAGAGGGTTTAGGTGTCATAGGGTGACAACAACAATCCTGATTTCAGAATCATCTGGTAACTTTGTCAGCAGAGGTCTTGGGTCTCTGCTTGGAGATCTGAGAAGTTAACACCAAAAGGGAGAGGACAACGCACCTAGACCTGAGAAACACCATGGTCACTTTCATACTTTCTGATGAGGCACCTGCATCTCATACAGTTTGCTGTTCATCTTGCCACAAATAGGTCCATTTTTAAAGCATTTCATTTTGTATGATGCTGGCATGGGGAATGGTGTCAGACACTTTGGCCAAGATATGCTGAGTGCACTACATGGTCATAATCTACAACTTCTGTGACCCTTTTAACAGTTAATAACAGACTGAGTAGACAGGGTCTGCATTTCAGAAAAACAAACTGTTGGGGTCAGTTCTAACAAGGTTCATTATATCACACTTTCTGAGGTCATTTATGATATATTTGGAGGCTTTACAGATGAGGCTTGTAAGGCAGACTGGTCTGTAATCACCTGGGCTGATTGTAAGGCTACTGTTATGGAGGGGTATTACCACTGTTGTGGCCACTCATGGAGGGGGGAACCAGTAGTGAAACTTAAGTTAAACAGGTGGTGTGGTGTGTCTGTAAGGACATGCTTAATGGTATTAATTAAGCAACCATGTACATTGTCAGGTCCAATGGAAGAAGTATTTTTGGTTTTGATTAGCATTTCCAGTAAATGTTTTTAAGAGATAATAGGGGAAGCAAGGGTTTCAGATATTTCAGGTTTTGAATAAAAGTTTCTGGGGGGGTGAAGTTGGTAATGACAATGTCAGTTGTATCAGAATAAGAGGCCTCATTATCAATAAGTTCTGAGCAATGTAGGGTATTGATTTTTTTTTTAATTTTCTGACAAAGTTAAAGAAGTATCTGTGAGTATCTCTGGCTTCAGAGACCAGCTTAAGTTTGTGGGCTCCTTCAGTGGACCTGATAGTGTTCTTCAGGTTTTTTTTTCAAACTTTTATTATCTTTGAGAAGATGGGTTTTGGATCTACTAAACAGTTTAATGAGTTTCTTTCTTTCCTTTTCTTGTATAGCTTATTTATGGTGATGTACCACCACAATGGTTTACTTTTGAATTTTCCATGATACTTGGTTCTGGTAGGGACTGACACCTGTCTGCATTTTTCTAAATGGGTGTAAAATTCCTTAGTGAATCTTGCTGCTGAATTAAGGTGTTGGGACATTCTGACATGGGTTATTGCTATTATACAATGACATTATTTAAGAAAAAAAAAATACTTACTTTTCTTAAATAATGCCTTTGTATAATACCTGTGTGGTGCCCTTCCATAGTTTTCCACTATCCTGGGGCTTTTTCTGATGTACTGTGCATGTGTTTGCTTATGCAGTACATCAGAACTGTGTTGAGGAAGCAAAAGAGAAAGGAAGATCTCCGTTGCTTTAGTAAAGCTGTCTCGCTATGTTAAATGAGTTTAACATAGTGAGATATCTTTAAAAAAAGCAATGGAGAAAGGAAGATCTCCGTTGCTTTTTTTTAAGATATCTCACTATGTTAAACATATAACACAGTGAGATTGCAGCGATGGAGATCTTCTGTTCTCCATTGCTACCTAACAGAAACAAAAAAAAAAAATCAAGACTTATACTAATGGAAAAAGTCTGGGTGACCAAACCTTTTTCCATTAGTATAAGTCAGATTTACAACGGGCATGCTGGTTGGGCTGGCTAATCAGCACACACGTTTTGGAATACGAATCGGCAGTCATTGTATAATAGTAGATAATACATATGTATCTGCTCTGCTCTTTGCAATAGTAGAACGCATTATTAAGTTGGTCACTGTCTCCTTTTGCTTGACCAGTTGACTACACTGCATATGCCAGGTACTTCAGGAGATGACAGAACACCTGCTTTACTTGCATCTGTTTGTTAATTGCTTTGTTCTGGGTATAAAATGATTGCTCTCAGTTATAATTGACTAATAAATTGGCCTGAGGGTGTGTGAGACCCGCTACACTTGGCTTCACTTTGCTTCACTCCCCTACCCTACCCCCAATTCTTACCCATCCACTTACTCTAATATTATACTTCCTACATACACATTTAACTCATGACTCTTTTTCCAAAGCCCTCCCCAAATCACTTTACTAATTCTATATATACACTTCTGTTTCTTGTTTTCTACTTCCTTATCTCTTTTTAATTTTTAGCCCTATTCCCAGCTATTTTCTCCCTCCCATACTAGTCTGTACTATATCCATTTAAATCATACCCTCCCGCATTGTATCCTTTTCTTTTCCCAAATAAACCCTCATTTTTCTAATTATGACTACACCGTTATGCTCTAGCTTTTAATACCCCCTCTGTTTCTCACATTCTAGAGAAGATACTATGACAACCTATTACTCTTCTTTTATAAACTTATACTTCTTTTAGCTCCACCTCCTGCAAACTCCCTGCAATTCCAACTACAGTCCAATCAGTCTACTATACAACATGCCCCTCCCACACCTCAACCATATTACTCTAACCACACACCCTTTGTTCTACACTACTGTTCCACAGTATTTTCAATTATACTCTACCCCCTATAACTGCTTCACTTCCAACAGCCCTAAACCACCTCTACTTCCATTTAAGTTCTCTCACTCTACACCAATCCTGCTGTTTTACTCATGCCTCTCATTTTTCTTCCTTCTCCTTTCTACCCTAACAACTCCTCCAGCAACACTCCTACAAAAGCATACCTCAGCTATTACCTTATCATAACCACTCAGTCCCTCCACCACAAGCTTCTACCAAATAACCCCAACACTGATCTCTGTACTGATCTTCTAGCCCCACTCAAACGTCTTCAGTATTAACCACTGCAACCTAAAACTAACACAATACCCAAATTACTTAAAACTCCTAAAGCTAGATAATCTTTCACTGCCTTAAACCGGTGTGAGGACATTCATCCCAACCCAGGTCCTATTCCTACTACACAGACAAAAAAACTAAAATGAATCACTGTTAATATCAGGGACAAGTGCAATAAACTGACATTCTTTCATGCTTGCTTAACATACTCTAACCCAGACATCCTTGCTATTACATAAACTTGGCTAAAAGCAGAAATAAAAAATACTGAAATTCTTCCCCCTGGTTACAGCATTATCAGAGAAGAGAGAGCACATAAAAATGGTGGTGGAATAGTCTGAATTGTCCCTAACAACTTGACAGTTTCCCCATATTTAAATACTATACCAAACTTTCTGCACATCCAAAATGCTTATAACATTTCTAAAACTTAACTCATCTAAGAACATCTGCATAGTTATTTTATACATCCCTCGTGGGCAAAACATTCCCATTCTAGAAAATATTCTAGAAAATGTTCTAGCCTGCATATCTGAAACAATATCAAATGAAACCATTTTCTTAGGGGATGTTAACATTACTGGCAGACACTAACCTCACACCACCCAACAAACAGTATAAATCTCTGTGGCTTTACTCAACTTATACATACTTCTACCAGATATAGCAAAAATAATATCCACACTCCACCCTGGACTGGATCGTCTCGAACCTTTCTAACTTTACATCCTCAGGCATACTCCCCAACTCCTTAACTGATCACCTACCAGCATAATCTCACAGGACTATCAGTAAACTCACAAAACAACACATTTTCAAAACTATTCGCAACCTACAAAATTTCAGCAAAGAGGTATTTAATGAATCTCTAAAAGCTATAGACTAGTCCATCCTAAAAAGACTTCCCTTAATGATATGGGTGAACATTTCAACAGCACCTTCCTAAGCATTCTTAACTTGCTAGCCCCTCAGGGAATAAAAAGGAGAAGCAATAACCATGCCTTATGGCTCACTAAATCATGTACAAGTCTAATGAAACACAGGAACAAAGCATGGACTGCCTGGCTAAAGAACAAAAAATGACATAAATCTTCAGTTATACAGACATCTCCACAATCAAACAAAAATACAAATACTGCATGACAAAAAAATCATACTATTCCTACATTCAAGCTAACCACAAAAACAACAGTAAGAAAGTATAGTCCTCTGTAATGTCATTACTAACCCAGGAAATAAAAATAATCCCAATCCATACCCCAATATACCACCTCTTCAAACAGCCACCAAATTCAACACATACTTTATAGAGTCCATATCCAATCTAAAAGGAAACCCAATCATCCATCCCACTCACTGCTTCTAATAATATCCCCAATACTAACCTCTACACACCCCATTCACCCCACACATTATGCACACACAACCAGCCCCTCACTCATATCCAAAAACCAGACCATCCCCAGCTCACTTTTCAGTCCATCCCTTTATCTCAAAAAAAAAAAAAAAAAAAAAACGACTACAAAAATTGAAATCTTGCTCAACCTCAGCAGACAACCTCCAGACAACCTCCCACCAGTATACTTAAGCTTGCCACAGAGGCAATAGCATTCCATGTTAGCATCTTAATTAATAGATCCACAGCTGAATCACATGTTCCTAACCTATGGAAAATATCACAAGTTATCCCTTTACATAAGGGAGGCAACTCCACTGACATAACAGACTTCTGTCTTATTGCAATCTTGTCCCCCCTCTCTAAGACTTTAGAAAAATGTGTGCACTTACATATTTTCGACCATCTTTCACAGAACAGCCTAACTCCCACACTCAGCATGGCTTTAGACCTGCACACAGTACCTCAACAGCCTTATTATTTTTCATGGACTCTGTCAACAAAGCTCGCATCACTGGCAAACATATGACATGGTATCTCACCCCAAACTCCTTAAAGAACTTTCCAGCATTGGTCTATCCTCCTCCTCACTTCAGTGGTTTTCCAGCAACCTAGCTGCCCGGCAGCAAGCAGTAAAATGGCAGGGGTCTATCTCCCCATATCACATCAACTCAGCAGGTGTACCTCAAGGATCCATCCTTGGCTAATTACTATTGAATGTCTTCATCCATAAGTTACATACATCCTCCTGTGAAGGCACTCTAATCCAATATGCAGATGACTCCACTATCATCTGCATATCAAACATATTAATTTACCTACAGCACATAACACAATAACACAACAAGCTTGTTCTACCATAGAAACATGGCTTTCTAATGATGAACTCCTATTGAACTCGCCCCCCAAAAAAGTTCCTTCTCTTCACACACAAACCCCATTGTTTCAACAAAACAAACTTCAAGATTTTTTCAGACAACAATATTGAATCTGAATTGGTTCAGCATACCAAAAATACTAGGTGTAACAATTGACGATAATCTCAAGTTTGACCTACACATACAAAAAAAATTAGCAAAACCCACCAAAAACTAGGCATGCTAAGAAATAAAAACTTTGTCACATCAGCTACTAAAACTACCCTGGCCAAAACCTATCTATTGCCCTCACTGTTATATGGGACTCCAATTCTAACTAATTTACAGACCTCCCTAAGAAAAAAAGTAGAAAGCTGCTTTAACAAATTTGCCAAATTTGCCATAAACACAACCCCTCTAATCCATCACTGTAAAACCCTACATGCCCTAATATGGCTTGAGCTCCCCCTCCACCTCCAATACATACAACATACTACAGTCTACAAAATCATCCAAAACCTACTAGCTTATCCTGCTCTTAGCCCATTAATCAAATTTTATATCCAAAGTAAACATCTCAGATCTGAAGACAAACATCTCCTCACAACTTATAAACCCAACAAAACCCCAGGCTTAAGCCTTTACTCGTGTTCTCTGGCAAAACTATGGAATTTTCTTCATTTAACTATCAAAACGGCTACTAACATGCACTCCTTCAAAACCTTTATAAAAGATACTTCAACAAAGCTTGGTTTTGCTCCAGTGTCAACCAAGGCTGAGGTACTCCCTCAACTTTTTCTACCTCTGCTCTCTCTATCCCCACTACTAACATACCCTACCCTCCCTTCCTGCACACATGCTCCCCTGAGGTTACACTCATAACTTTTCCACCGCTATTTCTAATCTCCCCTCTATCACACCCTACCCTTCTCTACTTGTACCAACCTACATCTTCATATATATAATCTGTTGCTATATTTCATGACCTCTAGAATATTAATAATCATGATAATCATCTATTATGTAAATAATGTTGCATCTTCCTATTATCCGGCTTGCCATATAATGTATGCTTAAACACCATGACTTTATTATGCCTGGTGAGTTTTTATTTTGACAAACTAATGTGTAGTTTTTCAAATTTTGTGCTTGAATGTTATGACTTTATTATGTATGTTAAGTTCTGATTTTGACAAGGTCAACACCTGCACCACACCACATGGAACACATAGCCCTCCAGAACACCCACCATCACATCTCTCACATAAAACACAAACCACACACCTACTTTCATGGTGGATCTCACTAGAAATTTACCCAAACAGCAGAGACCTCCAAGACAGAAACGCACTCGATCACCACAACACAGCACAAACCACAGGACACATAGCTGACCTCCACAGCGCGCCCCTCAACCTAAGCCCCTAAGGCTAAACACCTTGCCCAATACACTAATCATAGGTGACTGAATAGTGCGGCACACAGATGTCCCAGTCACTTGGTTGAATAAGGAGAAGGTAACAGTCAGCTGTCTATCAGGTGCCAGAATCCGACACATAACACATGCACTCAGGTCACTCTACAACAAGTACAAATATGACTATGTCATTGCCATGTGGGTGGGAATGACCTGAGATGCACCTCCCTGGACTACATGAAAAGAGGCATGGTGGAGTTCTCGGATTATGTGGCCCAGGCAGGTATGACCCTAGCCTTGAGCAGTATCATACCATCACCCAGAGTGATACAGCAGCACAAACAAAAAATTATTGACTTCAACAATTGGTTAAGTTTCTGGTGTCATTCTAAGGGTCCAATATCAGTCTGCTTGGGACGACATGATTGACAGACCTCAATGCTTTGCCAGACATGGCCTGCATCTGTTACCCCTGGGTTTCCAGGTACTGGCTATGGCTCTTGCCACCTATAGTCCCTTTTTTAGGTGGTGTTCCAAAGAACAAATGCAATCCGAAGGTTATGCTGCTCAATGCTAGAAGTCTAACTCTCAAGACGCACTCACTCAAAGCACTCCTCAAAATGGAGAACATCAACATTTGCGCTGTAACAGAGACCTGGTTTAAAGCAGCAGAAAGCACCCATGCATTACCAGGCTATAACTCATTCCACACCGTTTGGCCCTGAAACATGGACTGTAGCTCCAATGGTGGTGGCATCTCCATATTCATAAAGCATATGCACACCTCCAGACTAGTAGCCCAACATAACGCATCTGAGATACTTCAGGTACAACTAACATTGGGTAAGATGGTGATCCAGATCATAGCCTGCTATAGGTCCCCAACCATGTCCCTAGACTCTCACTCCACATTCTTAAGCACCCTGGAATATATCAAGGTCCAACCCAAAACTCTCATACTAGGAGACTTCAACTACCCCTCCATCAACTGGGACGAACTACTCAAGCACTAATACACTGGCCAAACGCTTCCTGGAATTCATCAATTCCAATGCCCTGGACCAGCTCATTCTGACTCCCACTAAAGGAAGCAACATCCTTGACCTGGTTATTACTAACATGGGCAACCATTGCTCTATACCAGTAGTCAATCCCTCCTTGGTCAGGTCTGACCATAAACTAATCACCATGGAAATCCACATCTCACCCATACCCCCCGCAAAGGTAACCACCTTGAAAAAATTCTCCAAAGCTGACTTTGGGCTCCTAAAAACAGAGGTAGCTAACTTCCATGGCACCCATGCCAATGGAAAATAACTGCATGACTGCTGAGTCATACACCAATGCACTGTATGAATGTGTACATAAATGCATGCAACTAGCCATACCCAACAAAACCAAGACACTCTCCTCAAAAAAAAGGAAGCTAATCTGGTGGTCCCCTGCCATTAATAAACTCTACAACAGAAGGAAGAAACTGTTGCAGAAAAAGGTGAAGTCCCAAGACTGGAAAAACTCCCTTATTAGCCTCAACAAAAAGTTGAAATCCCTCATCAAATCCTCTAAAGCCAGTTATGAAGGCAGAATTGTGGTAGACACTAAAAACAACCACAAAGCCTTCTATACTTATATCAAGAACTTCCACAACAATACCGAGATTTGCTCAATGGTACCTCCTATACTGAGCTAATAGATATTGCCAACATATTGGTAGACAGATTCATTGCTAACTTTACCCGTCCCCCCCCTAAAGGACCAATCACACTACAAAAAGAATGCCAGGGACCCAGCATTACTGCAGTACAGGTTAAAGCTGCATTGTCCAAGGCCAAGAATACAGCTTCCATGGGACCTGATAATATCCCTGGCTATGTTCTACATGAACTACAAAGCAAACTGGTACCACATCTGTGTGCCCTGTTCAGTTACAGCCTCCCTTCAGGCTTTTTCCATACCGAATGGCGCATTGCTTCAGTCATCCCTCTCCATAAAGGGGGAGCAACTGCAGACCCTGAGAATTATCACCCCATTAGCCTGATGAGTCTGATATGTAAAGCTATGAAGTGCATCATCATGGACCTGATTAACAAAGATATAGGAAATCTCCAAACTCTAGACCAAACGCAATTTGGCTTTGTGAAAGGGAGATCATGCCTGCTCAACCTGGTTGACTTCTTTGAGTCAGTCATCAGGGCTGTGGATGAAGGTAAGGCAGTGCATACAGCCTACCTCGATCTGGCCAAGGCCTTTGATACCATTCCTCACTCAGGAATTATTGATAAACTCACTAAACTAGGCATCAACCCCTATATCACTAGGTGGGTTGCCAATTGGCTCACAGATAGAACACACAGTGTGAAAGTAGTAGACTTGGAGTCAGACTGCAGACCAGACACGAGTGGAGTCCCACAGGGATCAGTCCTGGGTCCTCTCCTGTTTGGCATCTACTGCTCAGAAGTCCAGGCCAACACAAAGGGACTCTGGCTGACCATGTTTGCAGATGACTGCAAGCTGGGAGCCATTATTAACTCCCCAAGTGATGCAGACATCCTACAGAAAGACCTCACTGAGACCAATGACTGGTGTCAAAACCATGGCCTTAAGCTTAATGCCAAAAAATGTTTTGTCATCCCCTTTGGTAAAAACTCAGTTCCCACTAATTATCACACCAATGGGAGCCTACTGAACACTGTGGGTGTTATAAGAGATCTGGGGATGCAGGTTGACAGCAATTTCTCCTTCGACCACTACATTGCCACTGTGGTCAGAAAGTCCTTCTATGTAGCACATCTCATTACCAAGGGTTTTGTATCCAGGAAGAAAGAGGTCATCATCTCTCTCTACTCTTCCCTCTTTAGACCAATCATCAAGTACAATGCCCCATTTGGCATGTACCTCACTAGACACCTGCAACAGCTGGAGAGGCCACAGAAGTACTTCACGAAGAGTATCTTAGGCATTAAACACATATCCTACATGGACAGACTCAAAAGACTCCAGCTATTCTCTGTCTCATATCACCTACTTAGAGGCAATCTCTGCTTGACTTGCAAAGCAATGTCTGATCCAGCTCTGTTAGAAATGCTACATCTGAAGAAATCCCAATCCCTCTGCACCACATGCTCCAGTGACCTCAACCTCATTAGCACAAATCAACAGAACATTCTGGAGGGACAGGTTCCTCACATAGAGACTGCCCATGCTCTGGAATAGACTTCCCATACATATCAAGCCGAGCACCTTGCTATCCCTCTTTAAGAGAAATCTTGATGGGTGGATGGGTAATAGAAAGTTCACCCCAGGGATCACTCCAGTGGCTCTACTTGATAGAGGCACTGGGAACTAACACTGGGCACCAGATGCCAGGGCACTTCTATGGGCTAGGCTTGTAAAGGCTCCAGGGCCATTAGCCTAGTACACACTTATGAATCTATGAACCTGTGACTTTATTATATCTGTCTAGTTTTTCATTCTGTTAACCATATGTATCTGGAACTTTTCTCACCAGTCCTCCATGGAAAATGGGTACTTCATGACCCACTCGGACTTTCCCAGTAAACAAATTTCAAATAGATAAATAATTATTAATCCTACTTAGCATGATCTGTTCAATTAATTCAGTTTGGGGGTCCCTATGAATCTACCTGGAGGTAATATGTTTCTTGACAAATATGGGGCTCAGTTCCAAAAGATCTGCTCTCAGTGTAAGTGACCACTTATACTGAGAGCCAATCTTTTGGAATCTTATCCCCAAGATAAGTCTGTTTATAGATAGGCCTTACACTAAAATAAGTCACTTACACTGAGAGCAGGTTGTTTGGAATCTGGTCTCCATAGTGACCCTGTTTATAGATAGGCCTTATATCAAAGTCAGTCATTTACACTGAGAGCGAGTCTTTCAGAATCAAGGCAGACTTACACTGATAGCAAACCTTTTGGAATCTAGCCCATGAAGACTCCGGCCCTGTTGCCATTCTTGGTATAGAGGGAGTAATCCCTGTACATTTAAACAAATTTTCAGTAACTGTAATGACATAGATAATTTTAAAAATCCAGGAGTGCTTTTAAGATCAGGCAATTTATTGTTTAGACTTTTGGTATTAAGGAGAACTATTTAAATACAATCTAATTTTGGGATTGATATGCTAATGTTGCTGTGTCATTCGGCTTTTCCTGGTTAGGTGTCGCCACAGTGGAACTCCAGTCTGCTAACGATTGGCAGTAGATTTTTACTTGCCGAGTTGCCAGCTCTGATGCACAACCTTCAACGAAGGTACGCCCATTCACACATGTTTCCACACAGAAGACGCTCTAGCTGAGAATCAAACAGGACAACGTCGTACTGTGAGGTGACAACGCTACCGCAGCACCACCACCGCAGTTATGTTGTTATATCCATCAACTAGACAGTGCCTAAAAAAGTCATGAGGGGTATCAAAGGTTTTAGCCAGTATGCAAGTGCCTTGAAACAATTGGTGCAGGCTATTCTTATTGAAGCAAGCTGGACTGTTAACTATCTCATCCTGTGCTGACACCTACTGGATTCACCTGGAATAACACCAGCAGCTGTTTAACGAATTAATGAAGCCAATTATCTTTTCTTTGTATCTGGGCCTCATTTGAGGTGAAGCTACTTAAGACTAGTGTCTTGCCTGCATTTGTATTATGCCTAGAAAGTTCTGACATGTTTCTGCATATCCCTCAGGGTTCTAATTCTTGTGTCATTCACTCCAACACACACTACTGTTCTCTCATGGTTCTACTTCTCGTGTCATTCACTCCGACATACACCACTGCCATATCAGAGCCATACTGTCAAGAGTTAGAGTCATGATTGCCCTTGTATTGTCAGAGGTCCTGGCACTTGGAAGACAGCTTACTGTAACCCTATCCTTGTCCAGCCTTATGAGGGATGAGTCAGTGTGGCTGACAACAAAGTTACCGATCACTAAAACATTTTTTATTGCTGTTATGGTTCAAAGTGACAGATTTAGAGTGTTTTTATTCAGGGTGACTCTTTACCAGAGGGAGTTGCATGTTTGCTGTATCTCCATCTTTTCACTTCTAGGATGCTCAGGAAGTGATTACTTTACAGACTCTGCATAAGACATTGCGATTTTACCTTGGTTTAGGTCTATGAAGCTAACAAGGAACGTTTATAGGTAAGAGGAGTGCTTCCAGATTAATTAGGTATTTACAATTCTCACTGATGGAATTATCTGTGGTGAATTTAAGTTCATTATCAGTGAGTGTAAGGCAATTTGTACACTGATTAGGAGAGCTAATGATAAAAAGTTGGCAACATATGTGAAACTAGCAGGCTGCCTTTCCATCTTGTCTAGTGCATAGGTATTTAGAAGAATAAAGAAAATATAATCCAAGGGCAGGAACTTTCAATGCTTGCTATTATGAGCATACAAGATGAGAATGGGAGGAACTATAAAACTCAGACTTATAGTCATAACATGCAACTCAAGAGCTGCCAAGTTTGAAAGAGCAATGCAGATTGGCTTGGTGGACACTCTGCATTCTGGCCCAAAGGAATAGAATGGGAGATTCAATGTATGCCAACAGTGTAAGGGAAGAGTCATCACAAAATGATACATATGTGCTTACTCACAACATCCAATAAACAAGGAAATTGTGAGAATTATGTTAACAATTTATTATAAGGGGAGAATGACAACAGATGTACTAGATTTTAGAACACAACTATGATAAGGTGGGAGCGAACGGTCTTAGACACACAATCCCTGTAATTGACTGGCCTGGAACTGCCTAAAAGCAAACACAAGTCCTAAACAAGCCTAACTGTGACTTACCACATAAGAAAGAAACAATGGTTTAATACCAACAATCACACTGGTTAATGAACAAAATGCAGTTTATATATTTACTTGAATTACTAATATAGGTATAAAGACCTTCACTAAAGCAGCTACAAACTGTTAAAATGAACATAAAAACAAATCAAGAAATGAAAAATCTTAACTTGTCCTTGTTGATGTATGTATTGGAACTGTTGCAAATCAGCAGCAATTATTATTTAGTTATTTGATTTTCACGTGTGCTCTGAATCTCAGCCCCTTCCCGAGTTGAGTCGGTTAGATCTTTGAAAAGAGATAAATAATGCTGAGGACCGAGTTTGTTTTTATGTAAGGGCAAGAATGAGCATATTATGGTGATCTATGTGAGGTTATGCGAGAGATCACTGAATGTCTCTCTCTATAGCTCGTAATACTGCAGTAAGATGCATGGAGAGAACCTTGCCTCCATCGTCCAGTACTCCGGTACATTGGCAGTGGTAAAAATCCAAATCAGTCCACAAAAAGAAGAAAAGGTTGGCTAGACCTGTGCTACCTTGTGACTTTTTTTACCACAGTATCTATAATAAGCCTTCTACTTTAGCTGCCATTCCCCTAATATTAGTAACTCTCTTTCTCTCCTTGCCTTTCTCATTCCACTTTTGTTTTTCTGGGGGAGTGGGTTAATGTTTTCCTTTGCTAGCTTTGAGAACTGCATTTCTGGCCATTTCACTGGAAATTTTGATTCATATGAATGGGACACTAGAAGATGAATTTCTCCTTAACACCATGTTGCAGTAACTCCAGAGCTGGTTAGTTGATTATAACAGTAGTGACATTACATAAGCACAACCATTGAATGAGGACCATGGAAGCCCTGACACAACATGAACAAATTCATCTGAAGCAGTATGCTGACTTGGGTTCCCCATCCCTCCATCCCCTGCCTCTGCTGTACTTACCTGAAGGCTGCTCTACCTTTATTCAGTCGGTCTGTTCTTTCCATCAGTCACAAGGGTCAGGCATCTCCAGGCAGTATGAGAGTCCTACATCCCATTCAGGCCTGCCTGGGGATGCCAATCAGCTTATTTTTCAATCTCTGTCAAGAATCAGGTGACAAAGATTAGGCCAACTCCAGGTCTAGCGAAGCAGCCTACCCTCTCTCATGGAGCAATCCCACAATGATTCCTCAACAAGCTCCACACAGTGCTATCTGACTAACCATGGTGCAGACCACAGGGACAACATTCTCAGGTTTGTCCTTGCAGGTGCAAAACTCAGTGCTCCCACTAATTGTCCCCGAAACATACCCATCAACTGTCCAGATTTCTGGCTCATATTTTTGGTCTGCTCCCCATAAAGTGTGTGTTTTCTGGCAAATCACTGGAATGATCTCAGGACTGAAGTCACTAAGTAATGACATACATTTGTATTCCAGACTTCAAATCCTTCAGAAAATGCATGTTAAAACAAAACCTGTTACTGTAACAACTTTCTAAGTTTATAACAGCAATATGCCTTTGCCCGCCCCCCCATTTTTTCTGCCTTTGTCCAGATTTCTTGCACTAAGAGGTTTAGAGGTATGCACCCAAACAATGAACCAAGGCCACTTCTCTCCCCCTGTAACTGATGGGGGATAGTATCAGCCATTCACCCCGGTCCTGCTAGTCTTCTCCAGAGCCTGTGCTGCTAATCAAACACTGGTCATCAAGGCATAGTCAGAGTTGCATCCTTGTGTTCCAAAAGATCAGGGTTTGTGATGACAAAGCTTGTGATTTAGATGGTGTTTGATCAATTTGTTTCTGGATAAGTGACTCACATTCTTTATTGATGTATGGCTTTCTATTCTGGTGTTCTTGTATGCCTGTTCTCATACTAAACATTGCCAGTTTCCAGTTCACCTGTCTAAACTTTGTTCAGTTTTATTTTTGTAATTGTTTTTAAACTATAGTTCATAATCTTTTGTCTTTTCATTGTTTTATATTGCATTGTTTTACTCTAAATTCTCTTTTCAAAAAGACATCAGGATTTCAGTTGAATTACCGGCTAACAAAGTGCAAACAGCTACGTGTACTACTTTTTTTTCCAAGTGTTTAAGCAACATTATGCCACTGAGCTAAATGACACCAGAACAATGAGACAAAGGCTGTAATTCCGGTCTTTTGTTTTGATAAAGTGATATTAAGGGCAACCCAAACCTGTAGTTATCTGTATCCTGAGTACTGTGGGAACGTATGTGAGGGAAAGCTTTCGTACCATCAAGAATTAGAAGAAAACACCAAGAAAAGTTACAATGCAAATCTTTCACAGCTGAAGAGTATTTACTGCAAAAAACTGACAGCAATATATGAATGAAAGTATTATTTTAATAAACTGCTGAAGGCAAAAATACATGTTTTTGTATAATAAACTAGCTCTTACCAAGCTACATAGAAAATATCTATTTATTTGCTCACATACTGAAATGTGCATAACTGCCTTAGGTCAGCAGTGGCTTTCTTACATCATGCTGGTTTCATGTTTCTGTTTCTCTGTGTTTGGTTATAGTTTACCTACCTGCTCTCATTAACATTTTGAGATTTTGCTTCATAAAAAAGTCATCACTCAATGGTTTTCAGTCCTTCTTTTGACATGCATTATTTATTTATTTGTTTGTTTATTTCTTTTTCGTGTTAACTAGCTAATGTGTCTTTGTCATAGCTGACTGTTTTCAAAATCAGTTTTTGTATTAGGAATTGTTTGCATCTTTCGCCGGTTAGGGGTCGCCACAGCGGAACTCCGGTCCGCTAATGACTGGTAGTTGATTTTTACATGCCGAGTTACCAGCCCTGATGCACAACCTTCAATGAAGGTACGCCCATTCACGCATGTCTCCACGCAGAAGACGCTCTAGCTGAGAATCGAACTGGACAGCATCTTACGGTGAGGCGACAACACTACCGCAGCACCACCACCACCGTGGGTACAGTTTTTATATTGGGAATAAGAACGCAAAACTCTAGACTATCAGAATGTGATTAAATCTCTTACATACTCCTGGTTCATTTAAAAGATATCACCATGCTATCTGTCTTAATTAGTTTATGTTTTTTTTTTTTTATTTAGATAAGTACATTAGGTAAGGAAATGTTTTCTTGGTCAGTGTCACGGTATCTCCAAATAGCAGCTGAGGGAATCAAACCCAGAGCAATTAGATGAAGATCTCTGTCTTAATCTTGGTAGTTAAATTTATAGACATTAATTGGCACTTACTGATGTAAGATTACTTTAATACGCTTAATGTCCAAAACACTAAATTTATTTATATGAAATCTAAGCTTTGATCTGGTGATCCTTTCTTTCTTCTGAGCCTTAATAACCCAGGCCATCTAGCATAGGGGTATGAGATCTCATTACCCTCTGAAATGGAATCACTGTTTATAAATTCCTCTTGGCAATGTCACAAAACTTTATGTCCAGCAGGAAGATGAGACGGTTGCTGTGCAGTTTCATTGCAGCCTAAGTCACAAGTCTCTGTCTTGCTGCTGTCTAACACAACAGTCTGTACAGAAGCATCTTCGGAGCTTTAAAATCGCTTCAGGAAAGCCGTTGTTTCCTTCCTGTTTGCACAAGTGCAGAATGAATAATTACCTGCATGTGCAAAAAGGTCTGTAGCACATCAGCGCAAATGTGAAGCAATTTATCCGGCAGTTAATGCTTCTGATTTTCCTACATCTCCCCACTGCTGTGTATGATTGAATAATCCTCTTTGCTGCATCGAACCCTGAAGAGAAAAACATGGAGTTCTGCTTAATGATGTATCAGCAGGTTACACAATGCTAACTTCTGACTTCTTCACATCTTTATGCTGCAGTGCATGCTTTGCACAGCTTTATACACCTGCATTGCTGTTCCCCTTGTCCTAAGTTTAATTTATTCCACTGCTCATATGTTTATTATTCTCACAATATTTGTGTTTTAATAAATCTTTCGTTTTTATATTAATAGATGTCACTGCTGTTGCTCATGTACATTTCCCAGCTTAACCACGTTATGACCATCTGTGCTGGCCCAAGTTAAACGATCAGCGTGTATCTGATTAGTGCTGAACTTTGCGGCCTTTCTCTGTCCTGTTTTTCCTTCTCATTTTCCCTTCACTTTCTCAATAATTGTACAGTTGTCTGTGTTATATCCAGTAGCTCCGCTACTCATTCCGGTTCTTCTCCATCTTATTGTTCCATTGCGAATGCGTGTTCTCTTGCCTTTCTGTCTTGTGGTTTGCATAATTTTATATCACCACTTATAATGGGCTTCTTTTATATCTTCATAGGTAAACAATGAACTTTGGATCTCCCAGAAAATTTTGTGCAGTATCTGCGCATCACAAGTTGTGTTCATTTTATCCTTAGAACTGCTAAATACAGACTTTGGGCAAGTCAGTCACTCTATTGCTTAGCATTTTGTGGATAGAAAGAGAAGGTCATATATTTTTGTTTTCACATGCAGCTCCAGAAGGCACTTACATTTTTATCTGAGCATCTGAGTTTAGCTGACCAAGTGCCAGGAGGCTATGAGTAAGGAAGGAGATGGAGGGGGGCCTCAGCGGCATTAGCTGTCCTTCCTTTTGGAATAGGGCAGAGGTGCACACACATGAGGAAGGTGTACAGCAGAGGTGCACACACAGGAGGAAGGTGTACAGCAGAGGTGCACACATGTTAACATTACTATACAAACTTCACTGACATCTTTGCATATCCAAAGTGGGATCGAAGATAGTGGCATCCCAGAGAAAAAGCAATTGCTCCCCTTCAGGATGGCACCAATGATCTCCTCGGTACCCACCTGTCTGGAATACCACAACATCCCCAGCCTGTACTGTAGGACCCTGGTTCTCAGGTTAAGCTGCTGAAGGTCTTGAATAAGGGGGACATAGCCACATCAACAGACCATGAGCACCAGGGCTCTGGGAATGGCGGATGGTAAGAGGGACATCAAAAGTATAAAACGAAATTCTTCTGAACACAAGCATTCAGTCTTTTTTCACACCTTAAGTATCTGACTTTGCTTTTTTACCCAACTGTTGCAGTGACTGCAAAGCTGTAATTCTTTTTCTGGACTAATGATTTAAATGCTAAAGGCTGCTTAACAGATGTGTACTTAGGCACAGGGGAAATATAATATGACTCTTCTAATGTAGGCAGTCTTTCATTTCAGATGATGTAATTCTAATATTGTTATAGTGTTTCATATGCCTGAATGCCAGTGCAGTTTTTCTGTCTGTCTGTCTATCTATCTAGCTATCTAACTTTTATTAAGTGGGTAAGTGAATTAGTCCTTAGACTCTTTCCAGCCATGACCCCAGCCACTTGACAAACAACAGAAATAAACACAGTAATCATTCTTAGGCTAAATGACTGGAAAATTAAAGAACATTAGTATCTGATAGCACAATTGAAGAGAAAATTGTCAACATCTCTCTTAACAGTAGTTCTTAAGACTATCCACAAATGTAACAACACATTATTTGTAAGAATAGTAGCAGACGAATGCTGACATAATAAACATAGCAACAGATAACTGGTAATGGTTAAAAAAAATAAAAATAAAAAAGCCCTGGCTATAAAGGATTAAGGTTATGGCCCCACTGTTGAGAATCATTCTGTAGTCCTAGGTTTGAGTCCTTCCTCCTTAATTTGCCTTTTGTGCAATTGTGAGAAACTTATTTAAATGTTTAAACATTCTGTCCAACAAGAAGGCTACCATATAATTAATTAATTTGTCTTTTTTAAGTACCTCACTACAGTGACTAAAAGTAAACCATAAACATTGACACAGCACTAAAAATGAAATCCACAAAAAAAGTAAATAAGCATTTTTGATGGTGGCAAGTCCCCCCCCCCCCCCGTGTAGAAGACTGCCCAGTGCTGTCCATATTTAAAAGTTGTAGTAACTTCATGGTCACACTGCCATGGAGGATGGTTAAACAGGGTTAGCAGAAAAAGTGTGTTGTTTCCCATCTACAGCACTTTGTTGTTACTAACTGCATGTGAACCACACTTTTAGTTAAAAATAAAAACAAAATCAAAGAAACCAACAGGACACTCCTTAGTCCTTCACTAAAAACCCTAAAACTTTGTACAGCGCAGACCACACCTGCTGAACTCTCAAACACTTAAACAGTGATAGCTCATGTTAGGAGTTTAGGCTCCTATACCCACCAAGACATAAAGATGTCCTACCTGGCTAATTAGAGCTACATTTTGAAATGGAACAAGTAAATAACCAATTTTTCAGACAGCAAAAGAAGTCAAATTAGAATGAACTCTGCTTATATCAAGACTTTAGTCTGGCTACAGTAGCCAAAACGCACAGTTTTGCAACTATCTGTTCACTTTGCTACCAAAATGGATTATGAGTGAGCCAAAAATATCTAGTGGACTTGAGTATAAAATTTCAAAAACTAAAATATATATCTCTAATGCACCTGAAATGATTTTTCCCTCTATGACTGAGAAACTTCTACTGGAGATAGTGAAGAATGAGGTTGCAAGATCGGCTACCAAGGGAAACATCCATCAGCTGTAATTGGTTGGATGAGAAAATAACATGAAATTTGAAAGCAATGAGCCTTAATAAATTTGCTGCTGCGAAAACTGTGCCAGAAGAAAGCTCATTGTACCAAAGGGTGCAGCACCATGAATGGGGAGAAATGGAGCAGTCCTGAAGAAAGGATAAGGTGAATCTCATAGGTTCATAGGTTGGTACTAGGCTATCGGCCCTAGGCCCTTTACAGACCTAGCCATAACAATTCCCTGGCTATTTTTTCCCACAATATTTACTTCCCTGGACCCCTGTCTAGCAGTGTGACTTACGTGATCCCTGGGGTAAATTTCAGATCTCCCATACAGTCGTCAAGGTTCCTTTTGAAGAGGGCCAAGGAGGCACTCTAATTGACATATATGGGCAGTCTGTTCCAGAGTATGGGGAGTCTCTGGGTCATTGTTTTGTCCATTGTGATGACAAGGTTTAGGTCCCTGGAGCATGTGGCTCTGATGGATTTGGATTTCTTTAAGTGTAGCATGTCCAAAAGCTCTGGGTTTGACATGGCCTTGCATGTTAAGCAGAGATTGCCTCTGAGTAGACGATATGCAACAGAGTATAACTGGAGTTTTTTAGTAGTATAGCTGGAGTTTTTTTAGTCATCAGAAGCTTTTTTTTTTTGGAGGATCCACTTACTCTAGAAGCACTTGCTCTGGTGTCATATTAGTTGATGCTAGCAAATATGTGACTATGAACACTATGCTACTCAATTCATTACAAGAAGGGAATACGCCAGGGAAGATGCATCATGTGACCTCTTCCGTATCCAGTCTTGTGAAATGAGCTGGAAAGGGTGCCATTCCCAAACAGATAGCTTTTGTCAAAACCATGAACCAAAACTAAATGCCAAGAAATGTATAATAGTATATTTTGGCAAGCATGACTTCCCTTGTAACTATTACATTGAGAATTTATCCCTGAAAGTCAATCCTGTAGTCACGGACCTGGAAACCTATTTTGACAATGAAATGTCCTTTGATAACCATGTATGCACTATTGACAGGAACAGCCTATATCTAATGTATGGTGTCATTCCACTCTGCTTAGCTGTCATCAGGCCAATCATTGTGCATAATGCCCCTTTTGCTATATACCTGTGCAAACAATTTTCACAACTGGAATGACCACAGCAGTTTCTCACTAAAAAATCAAGGCCCTAAACCATAAAACTATGTAGACTATCTCAAACCCTTGTATCTCTTATTAATATCTGACAAGCTTAAAAGAGGTGACCTCTGCTTTGTGTATAGAGCTTTAACAAACCCTACCCAGTCTGATCTTTTGCAGATTTCTAGGTCCAGTGGCAGAGTTTACAGCTGCTCAAGGGATCTCAGTCTATCTTGCAATTTAAAATAGGACACGTTGGAGGGATAGATATGTATCAGCTGACATGCCACATCTACAGAACCATCTATCACTTCATGTAAAGCAAAGCATTTTGTTACTCTGTTCAAACAGAATTTGGACGAATGGATGGGAAATCCCAAATTCACCCCCATTTTAACACCTATGTCCATCATGGATATGAGAAATAAGTTAATTTCCCAGCATTCTTTGTTTTACCATACTCCATATTATTCCTACACAAAAAGCAAAAAGCTACAATGGAAATATAAGATCCTCACATATCAATAGCCTAGTAACTACCTATGAACCCATGAAAAACATGTTGACTATAATGAATCAAAAATCTAGAAAAGGTAACAAAAATTACAAAATTTTGTAAAAATACTTCTGTTCTCTTTGGAGGTATGTAATCATATTTTAATTGGATCAAGACTATGGGAACATTGTATACAGAGAGTTAGCATTTTTTACATAGAGTATGACTCATCCTGAGTTATTTAAGGGGGTGCATACCACTGGACTACCAGACCTTTTGTTTATTTCAGTTATAGCTTGATGTTTAAATATTTTTACAGTGAACATTATGGGACTTCATTTTACACTGAAAAGAAATATATAAAATTGTTTGAGGAAGATTAAAGCTGGTGCAGTTATAGGCTCATAGGTAAGTACTAGGCTGGCTGCCTTGTGGGCCATTTTGAGCCTGGCCAGTTTCCCTTTTTGTGTTTAAATTAACCTGTCTCACTTGGCTAAAGATTGGCCTTACATGACTTATGGTTGATAATTATATTAATTGCATATTACCCTAATGAGAATAACTGGGAACATACTATAGATAATCTGAGAGGACCCGTGCATGGGACAAAGCATTTAGGAGCTGCATCTATCCATTAGTAGTGCAGGGACAGTCCTGAGGGTAAATTTTCTGTTTTTTATCTATAGATCCAAGTTGTGCTTGAATACGGACAGGGAGGAACTTTGTTTTATGTGGATGGAAAGTCTGTTCCAGAGTAATGGTATGCTCTACATGTGGCCCTCCAAACTTTTGTTTGATGTTACAGAAGAGGTTTAGATTTTTAGACTGAGTATTTCTGAAATCATTTGACCTGCTGATGTGCAATAAATCCATCAGTAATGGGTCAGAGAATGCCTAGTATGGCAGAGACAGGTCACCTCTTAGCAGTCTGTAGGATAGCGAGTATATTGGCAGGGCTTTGAGTCTATCTATGTAGGACTGCAATTTGTTTGCCAGAATGCAAAATCTCACAAAAGCATAGCAATGCTTTGAAATGTTGTGGGCAAAAGGAATGCATTTCCAGTTTGTCACAGAAATCGAAGGGAAAATAGCAATCTTATTTAACTGCCCATTGGGGCGGAACACTTTAAATGTGATTAAGATGTATTTATTATTTATTTATTTATTGACATTTGTTGACCGCAAAAGTACGACTGAGTCAGAAACCCATTGTCAGCAGAGGCCCGTGGAGAAAACATCCACACAAAGTAAGACATTTTTACAATTTAAAGCTGTATGTACACTTTACATTCTACTACAGAAAATACAGTTTAACTTAGATTAATGATGTAGGAGATACAAGTGGCTACTCTATATACTGCAATGGAGTCTGTAGCTCTAGGACCCTGGGAAATACATATGGTTATAGGGCTGACCATCCAATGATCTTCTGAGATAAGTATTCAGGTTATGGGTAACATTTTGTAGGGGTCAGTTTTCTTTCCTGGCTGGACATAAGCACCACAGGCAACTCAGTAAGAGATCAAACCTCAAACTTCAAGGAGAGGCATATTAAGATTCAAAAAGTCTCAAAAACTATGAGTGGCAATGGATGTACTGGAGTTTTGTTGACATTTGAAGGTTTTGGCACCCAGATGAAATACAGTGTACCTTCATAAATCCAAGCAGAGGATAGCCAGCCATTTTGACTCTTAAAGGTACACAAGTTCAGGTTCATAGGTTCATACTAGGCTATCTGCCCTAGGGCATTTATAAGCCTAGCCAGAATGTGTTTGGCTTTAGCCACTCATTTTAAATTTATTTTGCTATGCCCTTTTTCGAGGTTAGTATACTGTGCCTCTGTCTAACAGTGACACAGAAGTGATACCCGGGGTAAACCTACGATCTCCCATCCACTCATCAAGATTCCTCTTGAAGAGAGTCAATGAGGGACTCTGCCTAACCTGGACTGGGATTTTATTCCAGAGTGAAGGGAGCCTCTGGGTTATGAATCTGTCCCTCCAGCATGTCCTATTTATTTCCGTGCTGAGGTTCAAGTCTCTCGAGCACGTAGCTCGATGGGATTTGGATTTTCTGAGGTGCAGCATGTCCATTAATTCAGGGTTGGACGTGGCTTTATACGTCAGGCACAGATCGCCTCTGAACAGGCGGTATGCCACTGAGTAGAGCTGGAGTTTCTTTAACCGGGCAGCATATGGCATCTGTTTGAGCCCTTTGATCCTCTTGGTGAGGTACTTTTGGGGTCTTTCCAGTTGCTGCAGGTGTCTGGTAAGGTACATCCCAAAAGGGGCATTGTACTCAATTATGGGTCTGATGAGGGATGAGTAAAGAGGCACGATGACCTCCCCTGATCTAGATGTGAATCCCTTCATGATTAGGTGGGCTATATAAAATGTTTTTCTAACTACTTTGGCCACGTGGTTGTCAAATGAGAGATTGCTATCAACTTGGGTCCCCAGGTCCCTAATTACTTCTTCTGTACTTAATGGATTACCACCTATGTGGTAATTTGTGGGCACTTTGTTTTTGCCAAAGGGGATGACTATACACTTTTTGGCATTTAGCTTGAGGCCATGGCTCTGGCACCAGTTGTCTGTTTTTATGAGGCCCTTTTGGAGGATGCTTGTGTCGGCTGGAGAGTCGATTATGGCACCCAGTTTGCAGTCATCTGCGAACTTGGTCAGCCACAGTCTTTCCGTGTTGGCCTGTACCATGTGTAGCTCACTGACCACCTGGCAACTACAGTTGAGGTCCTACTCATCAGTTAGCCATCCCAATAGTATAGAGATAGTAGGCAATATCACAGAGGGACTGAATCACTTTATGCTCCTGAACCCAGACATGGTGAGAATCATGCACAATGGAGCTTAAGAGCGTATGCAAAGCAGCCAAGGTAAAGCTATTACAGCAGACAGACAGGAAGTTAAGCAAGAAAAAGGGGAAAACCATGTGATTCTGCACACGGTACAAGATGTATTTTTCAGTGATGGGAAGGGTAGAATTAGCAAAGATGCTTGTAATCCCCCTTCTTCTATATGTCTTCAGACACATTCCCCACCCACCCAATCAATATAAGTTATTAACTGATTCCCTCCAGTACAACTCTTTTGAGTGTGTACCTTTAACTCCTAGTGGGTGTGGCCTGAGCCTTTAAAATGAAGCTATCACCTTACAGTTCTAACAAATAGTCATTGACAGTGGTCAGATATCAATACAATTGTATTTGCCATCATGTATGCTTCAAGATAAAATATTCTGATACCCTGTATGTAGCATGATTTTGGAATTATTAATGCAAGTATGAACAAGTAATATTTGAGGCCTGGAGAAGCAGCAGGAGGTGACTGCAGATGCACCTGGAGGTGTCACTCAGATGTAATGAGTTAACACAATTCATCTGGACCAACAGAAGAGCAAGACTAAAGCCACGTATAGGATACACACTTACTGCACATGTACAGACCAGAATCCCATTTGTAGGACACCTACTGTACATGCATGGACCAGAATCACATTTGTAGGACACCTACTGTACATGTACAGACCACAATCCCATTTGTAGGACACCTACTGCACATGTACAGACCAGGATCCCATTTGTAGGACACCTACTGTACATGCATGGACCAGAATCCCATTTGTAGGAGACCTACTGCACATGTACAAACCAGAATCCCATTTATAGGATGCATGCCAGGGCCTTTATACCAGCTCAGTTATTTAATTGCACAAAGAATCATTGCCAGTATGACCCGAGGCAATGGGAGTGGTTTCCTCATGGACCATTGCGGGGTATATTAATCATTTCCTAAATATCTGACATCTTGAGGAACGCTGGTGAAGACCCACAGAGCATTAAGAACCCTGCATACAGAAGTAACTCCTGAAAGGGTCTGAAAAACTGACACCCCTTGACCAAAAGAATAGGAAAGAAGAGTCATCGATGGCTAAAATATGTCATGCGACTAGCTGAAGGGCAGATAATACTGTTGCTTTATAAGGTAGTAGTTATGAAATGGGGCATCACTGAACAACACCACTGAAATATCTCAGCATCAAGTATATGATAATGCATTCAGACATTAAGCATAAGTGCCTTTTAAGTTTGTCTCAACTGTCGCAGGTGTGACAGATGTAGCAGAGGAGGTAGTTAAAACTAACCACTTCAATGATTTTTGGATAAGATGCAATACACTATCAGCAATCAGTGCTGCTACTGTACTCCCACATAGGGAACCAGATAGCCATGCCTCCTGATAGCATGCACAGCAGGGAGCTACCCTCTTTACCAAGCCCTAGTTACAGCTCTACCCCCCCCCCAATTATCTCTGAAAAGTTTTTATTTTTTAAAGGAGAATATATAGGAAATTCCTTTCCCATACCTCTCCTACCCCATCCACTTTTACACCCTTTCCTTTTCCCCTTCCCCTCCCTGGGGGCATTAATCTTGGAGGTGACATTTATGAAGGCCTTTGCTCATGAGCAGTCTGATACTTGATAATATAAATGGCCTCTAGGGGCTAACTTGAGTCATATCTCACATGTATTTATTTTCACAGTGTAGCAATTTTTATTTAACACTTGTTGAATGTAGACGTTCACTGTATATTTCAGATCAATAAAGTGGAATAGAGTATAAATGTTCTGTACTATTAATATAATGCTAAAAGCATGCAAACTCATTGCTGGAATCTAATGTCGTTAACTGTTTCACAGGATGAATGGATCTGTCTGCTAATGGTGTACCATTTGGCCATCTTTTATTGTACCTTATCATTCTAAAATGTCTGGTATGTGTTTATTATTGTTTGCTGTTAAGATGTGTTAGTAAATTTACTGGAAAAAAATCATAATACCAAGAGCATTTTATCACAGAGAGATAAAGGCCTGAAAATAATCCAGATGACCCAAGCATGAGTAATGTCCCAGGTGCTGGAAGGGACAGGTAGGTGAGATGGAGTGGACGGTTTAAGTTGGCCCACCCATCCTGGACAGAGACCTGTCATATCATACATCAAATAATAATAATATGAAAAACAGTCAATAACATGCATAAAGCAATGGACTCATATAAGAAGCAGATATTGTACATTAAAATATGTGCCATACTAACAGCTCGTGCAGTGTGAAATAATATGCAAATACTACAAAACTAAAAGATAAAGATGGAAGGCAAATAAAAGTAATTACACAGTAAAAATATTCATAACTAATACTAACTGTGAAATACATTTTAACTATTGTTAAATATATGCATCTACGTTTGCATTACAATATGCATTTACATTTATTGATTTGTATCTTAGTAACAAGAATTTCAGCATTACTGACTTGGGGTGGTTGAGAGGCTTCAGTGGTCATCTGTAGCCAAGGTTTATATAGAACAGCTACCCCCCCCCTCCCTTCCTTGCTTTGTGGTCAAGTCTTATTATATTATAACCGAGTGGGATTACTTCATTGTCTTGTATTGATGGTTTTAGCCATGTTTCGGTAAGACATAATATGTCTAGAGATTGAACATCTAAGAGGGCATGCAGGTGGGGAACCTTATTATTTATATTTCTAATGTTCAGGTGCCCGATCAAGAGCAAGTGATGAGGTCTATTTAGGGTTTGTAAAATAAAAATAAATAAATAAACTAATACTAATTGCAAAATACATTTTATCTGATGTGCTAGTCCTTTGAAGTGACAGCTGTCAGCAATGAATGGTAAATGAATTAAATACAATGAACAAAGCTGCCCATATGGCGCTAAAACTTTGGCAGCTAAGCTGGAGTGTAGGTGAGAGTCTGTTTTCCTATAAACAGATATCGTGTAATCCTCCATGTACTGATGTAGGGCCTGGTGCTGTGCTCCCAGAAACATATGCCTCTAGGGGCTCAATATTTCCAAACCCTACATGTCTAACATGAGGTTAACTGATGTGGACCCATTGGCATGATACTGAAGGCTCAGCTTCGTTGGAAACATTTCCGGTCTATAAAATTTTGTGTGGACTGACTGAAACAGAAATTACTTGGTCCATTTCATTTTCAGTGGGCTCCATTAGCATTTCATACTGCATTATCCTTACACTTTCCAGTAGATTCTGCAGGCTACTTCATGATGATAACTCCACTAGAGTGTTTTTACTGACTTTATTTTGTTTTTTGGAGCTGTGACTTACATAAATAAATAAAAGAATGGCAAGAATAAAGGGCAAGTTATCTATGTTATAAAATGGCATATACTAATGTACAAAAAGCTCCTCTTTTAATTGACAGAATAAGTCATCTATATTATAAAATGGCATATACTAATGTACAAAAAGCTCCTCTTTTAATTGACAAAATAAGTCATCTATATTATAAAATGGCATATACTAATGTACAAAAAGCTCCTCTTTTAATTGACAAAATAAGTCATCTATATTATAAAATGGCATATACTAATGTACAAAAAGCTCCTCTTTTAATTGACAAAATTCATCAAAGCTGTAAAATTAAGCAATCATTACAAAACAGCATTTCTTCACATTAACCAACATAACTCTGTTGCAGCTTCTGGTAAACATTATTTTCAGACACTGCAAGAATACATTCCTTTGTAAGCACAAATTCAACAAACGTAGAAATAATACATCTACAATGTTCAGGTAATGAAAACAAAATGTAGGTGTTCCTGTCCTTGATAGATGAAGACACAGAACATACAGCCAACTTGCTACCAAGGTATGACAACTTTCTTTTATCTTTCTTTCTTCAAAATGAAGTTGTTATTGGAAGAAAATGAAAAAAGACATCACTAAGTCGCTGTGATATAACTGCAACAATTCAAGGAAGAACAGTAACTTAATGCCACGTGGTTTTTCATGTGGAGACTAATTATTAAATGAAGTAGATGGGATGACAGAAAGGAGAGCAGAGCTAGGAGACTCACCTGGATCTAACAGATGCTCAGTGACTTACCTGGAACAGATTCCCAGTGACTTACCTGGTTGGATCATATATTTAGTGACTTACCTGGATGGATCACATGTTCCATGGCTAACCTGGATGGATCAAATATTCAGTGACTTACCTGGATGGATCACATGTTCCATGGCTAACCTGGATGGATCAAACATTCATTGACTTACCTGGAAGGATCACATGTTCAGTGGCTAACCTGGATGGTACAGATATTCATTGACTTACCTAGATGGATCACATTCTCAATGGCTTAAATAAATAGATCAGATATTCAGTGACTTAGCTGGATGGATCAGATATTCTTACACTTATCAAGGGTACCAGAACTTGCCAGAGATTTGGGATTCATGGCTAGGCTTAAAAAGACCCTTGTGGTCGATAGCCTAGTACACACCTATGAACCTATTCAGAAACTTGTCTGGATGGATGAGATATTCGGTGACTTACATGGATGTAGCACATGTTCAGTGGCTTGTCTGTATGGATGAGATGTGCATTGGCTTACCTGAATGGATCAGATATTCGGTGACTTACATGGATGGGTCACATGTTCAGCAGCTTACCTGGATGGATCGGATATTTACTGGCTTACCAAGAGGGATTAGATATTCATTTACTTACCCAGATGGATCAAATATTCAGTAACTTACCTTGATGGTTTTCAAGTTCAGTGGCTTATCTGGATGGATCAGATGTTCAATGATTTATCTGGATGGATCAGATATTCAGTGACTTACCTTGATGGATCACTTGCTCATTGACTTTCTTGGATGGATCAGATGTTCACTGGCTTACCTTGATTGATCAGATGTTCAGTGACTTACCTGAATTTATCAGATATTCTGTGACTTACCCAGATGGGTCACATGTTCAGTGGCTTACTTGGATGGATCA
The DNA here is from genome assembly GCF_019279795.1 of Protopterus annectens. Taxonomy (NCBI): domain Eukaryota; kingdom Metazoa; phylum Chordata; order Ceratodontiformes; family Protopteridae; genus Protopterus; species Protopterus annectens. The sequence continues at coordinate 777,123,559 of NC_056751.1, forward strand.
GATATTCACTGGCTGACATAGATGGATCAGATATTCATTAACTTACCTGGATATATCAGATATTCAGAGACTTACCAGATATTCAGAGACTTACCTGGGTGGATTAGATATTCAGTGTCTTACCGGAATGGATCACATGCTCACTGGTTTACCTGGATGGATCAGATATTCAGTGACTTACCTAGATGGATCAGATATTCAGAAACTTACCTAGATGGATCAGATGTTCAGTGATTTACCTGGATGGCTCAGATATTCATTGACTTACCTGGATGGATCAGATGTATAGTGACTTACCTGGACGGATCAGATATTCAAAGACTATGGGTCTGTATTATTTCTGATCAGATGTTCAGTGACCTACCTGGATGGATCAGATGTACAGAGACTTACCTGGATAGATTAGATATTTAGTGACTTACCCGGATGGATCAGATATTCACTGACTTACGTGGATGGATCATTTATTCAGTGACTTACCTGGATGCATCAGTTATTCAGAGACTTATTTGGATGGATCAGATATTCTGTGACTTACTCAGATGGATCAGATGTTCAGTGACCTACCTGAACAGATCAGATGTACAGTGACTTACCTGGATGGGTCAGATGTTCAGTGACTTACCTGGATGGGTCAGGTGTTCAGTGACTTACCTGGATGGATCAGATATTCAAAGACTATGGGTCTGTATTATTTCTGATAAGATGTTCAGTGACCTATCAATATGGATCAGATGTACAGAGAATTACCTGTATGGATTAGATATATTCAGTGACTTACCCACATGGATCAGATATTCATTGACTTACCCAGATGGATCAGATATTCACTAACTTATGTGGATGGATCACTTATTCAGTGACTTACCTAGATTGATCAGATAGTCAGAGTCTTATTTGGATGGATCAGATATTCTGTGACTTACTCAGATGAGTCACATGTTCAATGGCTTACCTGGATGGATCAAATACTCACTGTCTTAAATAGATGGATCAGATATTCATTAACTTACCTGGATATATCAGATATTCAGAGACTTACCAGATATTCAGAGACTTACCCAGATGGATTAGATATTCAGTGTCTTACCTGAATGGATCACATGTTCAGTGGCTTACCTGGATGGATCAGATATTCAGAAACTTACCTAGATGGTTCTGATGTTCAGTGATTTACCTGGATGGATCAGATATTCATTGACTTACCTGGATGGGTTAGATGTATATTGACTTACCTGAACAGATCAGATGTTCAGTGTCTTACCTGGATGAGTCATATATTCAGAGACTTACCTAGATTAATCACATATTCACTGACTTACCAGGATTGATCACATATTCAGTGACTTACCTGGATGGATCAGATATTCAAAGACTTTAGGTCTGTAATATTTCTGATCAGATGTTCAGTGACCTACCTGGATGGATCAGATGTACATAGAATTACCTGGGCGGATTAGATATTCAGTAACTTACCCAGATGGATCAGATATTCACTGACTTATGTGGATGTATCACTTATTCAGTGACTTACCTGGATGGATCAGATATTCAGAGACTTATGTGTATGGATCAGATATTCCGTGACTTACCCAGATTGATCAGATTTTCAGTGACCTACCTGATCTGATCAGATGTACAGTGACTTATCTGGATGGATCAGATATTCATTGACTTACCTGGATGGGTCAGATATTCATTGTCTTACCTGGATGAATCAGATGTTCAGTGACTTACTTGGATGGATCAAATGTTCAGTGACTTACCTGGCTGGGTCAAATGCTCAGTGACATCCTCAGCATTTCTGAAAATGTGCTGCATTACTGGGTCAAAGAAGTCAATAATCCAAGGAGATGAGAACCTGAGGAAGACACACAAGGGAGAATGTTCAAATGAATGAGAATGTGAGAAGAAAGGACATGGCAGACTTAAAACACATAATCTAGTAACATTGAATATCAGTATAAGTATGAGAACCTTCTTGAAAGTGAGACCAAAACTACATTAAAACCATGGTGCCTGTAAAAAAACAACGAGGGGTTGCACCAACTGAAACACTGTTAGAGAAGGAAGAAGACAGGAAAGGGGATGAAAGACAAAATGACAATAACTCTAACTATAGGACAAAATGAAAGGGAGGGGCACAGTATCATGCATTAAGAGACTCCTGGTGAATATGATGAGGAAAGAGAACAATGTCATGCATTCTCAGGATTCTTATGAATAACATGAGGGTGGGGCACAATATCATGCTATAATGAGGGAGGGGTGCAATGCTGTGCAATGATGGGATCATAATTAATAAGTTGAATGAGGGTCACAAAGTTATGCTGTGATAGGATCCTGATAAACAAGATGATGGGAGCACAAAATATCATACAGTTACAGGATCATAATTCATAAACTGTGTGAGCATCACAATGTCAAACAGTGATGACACTGTAATTAATATGCTGAGCAAGCATCGCTACATCATACAGTGACAGGATTGTAATTAATAAGCTGAGTGAGGATCATTACATCATGCAGTGACAGGATTGTAATTAATAAGCTGAGGATCACCACATCATACAGTGACAGGATCGTAATTATTAACTGAGTGAGGATCACCACATCATACAGTAACAGGATCGTAATTAATAACTGAGTGAGGATCACCACATCATACAGTGACAGGATCATAATTAATAAGCTGAGTGAGGATCAGAAGAGCAACATGGCCATACATTTGCATTTAATGGAATGACATTCACGTATAGTAGTAATATACATGGTGTATGTGACATTATCAAGAAAAATTGGCATATACTTTTATCTGATGATAAAATAAAAGAAATAGTAGGGATATAACCCAAATTTGGATTTAGAAGAAATAAAAATCTGAAAGACATTTTAACACAAGAAAAGAGTAACCACAAGAAAAGTTCCATTTGTCAAGTAGGTACAAAACCATGTGGGCTATGCAAGGCATGTCACTGTATTAATAAAGAGATTGTTTTTAAGCATCCAGTAACAGGGAAATTATTTTATTTTAAAGCAAAAGCCAATTGTAGAACAAAGTATATAATTTATTTAGCTGAGTGTCAGCAATGCAAAGCATTTTACGTGGGAAAAACAAATAATATGTTTAAAGTTAGAATTTTGCAACATCTTTCATGCATAAGAACCAGAAATATGCACAATACACTTTATAAACATATAGAAGTAAATAATGACCATCAGTTTAGATTTAGAGCTATTGCAAATGTATTTCCTAGTATAAGAAAGGGTAGCTTAGTAGATGCCACTGAGAGAGAAGAAGCAAAGTGGATAATTGAGCTTTTAGCCCATAGGACACCAGGACTAAATGAATTTGTTCCTATGAAACCCGCCCTCAAAGATAGGAGGGTGCAGTATAAATTTTGATTGGTTGGAAACTGTTTTGAATTAGGTATTTAAATGTGAATAAGATTGTTTTTATTTCATCTGAAGAAGGGCGGAGCCCAAAAGCGCTTATCTGTGTTAAAAACTGCTTGTTGAATTTTGCCTACATTGGTTTGTTCGCTAAAGATTTTTTTGTACTCTGTGGACCTTCAGTCAGTTTTCTCAATTTGTTTTCTTTGCTATCATTACATCATACAGTGACAGGATCATAATTAATAAGCTGAGTGAGGATCACCACATCATACAGTGACAGGATCGTAATTAATAAGCTGAGTGAGGATCACCACATCATACAGTGACAGGATCATAATTAATAAGCTATGTGAGGATCATTACATCATACAGTGACAGGATCATAATTAATAAGCTGAGTGAGGATCACCATATCATACAGTGACAGGATCATAATTAATAAGTTGAGTGAGGATCACCACATCATACAGTGACAGGATCCTAATTAATAAGCTGAGTGAGAATCATTACATCATACATTGACAGGATCATAATTAATAAGCTGAGTGAGGATCACCACATCATACAGTGACAGGATCGTAATTAATAAGCTGAGTGAGGATAACCACATCATACAGTGGCAGAATCATAATTAATACGCTGAGTGAGGATCACCACATCATACAGTGACAGGATCGTAATTAATAAGCTGAGTGAGGATAACCACATCATACAGTGGCAGAATCATAATTAATACGCTGAGTGAGGATCACCACATCATACAGTGACAGGATCGTAATTAATAAGCTGTGTAAGGATCACCACATCATACAGTGACAGGATCGTAATTAATAAGCTGAGTGAGGATCACCACATCATACAGTGACAGGATCGTAATTAATAAGCTGAGTGAGGATCACCACATCATACAGTGACAGGATCATAATTAATAAACTGAGTGAGGATCATTACATCATACAGTGACAGGATCGTAATTAATAAGCTGAGTGAGGATCATTACATCATACAGTGACAGGATCGTAATTAATAAGCTGAGTGAGGATCACCACATCATACAGCGACAGGATCGTAATTAATAAGCTGAGTGAGGATCACCACATCATACAGTGACAGGATCGTAATTAATAAGCTGAGTGAGGATCACCACATCATACAGTGACAGGATCGTAATTAATAAGCTGAGTGAGGATCACCACATCATACAGTGACAGGATCGTAATTAATAAGCTGAGTGAGGATCACCACATCATACAGCGACAGGATCGTAATTAATAAGCTGAGTGAGGATCTTCACATCATACAATGACAGGATCGTAATTAATAAACTGAGTGAGGATCACCATATCATAAAGTGACAGGATCGTAATTAATAAGCTGAGTGAGAATCACCACATCATACAGTGACAGGATTGTAATTAATAAGCTGAGTGAGGATCACCACATCATACAGTGACAGGATCATAATTAATAAGCTGAGTGAGGATCATCACATCATACAGTGACAGGATTGTAATTAATAAGCTGAGTGAGGATCACCACATCATACAGCGACAGGATCGTAATTAATAAGCTGAGTGAGGATCTTCACATCATACAATGACAGGATCGTAATTAATAAGCTGAGTGAGGATCACCACATCATACAGTGACAGGATCATAATTAATAAGCTGAGTGAGAATCACCACATCATACAGTGACAGGATTGTAATTAATAAGCTGAGTGAGGATCACCACATCATACAGTGACAGGATCATAATTAATAAGCTAAGTGAGGATCATCACATCATACAGTGACAGGATCGTAATTAATAATTGAGTGAGGATCTTCACATCATACAGTGACAGGATCCTAATTAATAATTGAGTGAGGATCATCACATCATATAGTGACAGGATCGTAATTAATAAGCTGAGTGAGGATCACCACATCATACAGTGACAGGATCGTAATTAATAATTGAGTGAGGATCATTACATCATACAGTGACAGGATCGTAATTACTAAGCTGAGTGAGGATCACCACATCATACAGTGACAGGATCGTAATTAATAAGCTGAGTGAGGATCATTACATCATACAGTGACAGGATCGTAATTACTAAGCTGAGTGAGGATTATCATATCATACAGTGACAGGATTCTGCACTGAAAAAGGTGAGGAGGGCACAGTGTCATGCAATGACAGGGTCTGAATGAATAAAATGAGGGAGGATCACAATGTCATTCAGTGACAAGATGCTGCACTGTAAAAGATGAGGGAGGGGTAGAAATCTTGCAGCAATAAGATCCTGATGCATGGGATGATGAACGTGCACAATATCAGACTGTGACACGATCCTAACGAATAGGATGAGAATGTCACACAGTGAAAGGATCTTGATGAATAAAATGAGGGTGAGGGGACACTATCTCATACAATAAAGCGATGCTGATGAAAAAGATGAAGAGTGGACACAATGTCGTGCTGTAATGGGATCCAGATGAGTTTAATAAGGGAGGGGCGCAATATCAGGTAGTGATCGTATCCTGAGAAAAAAGATGAAGGAGACCACAGCAACATTCAGTCACATGATCCTGATGAGTCAGCAGAGGCAGGCCAAATGTCATACAGTGATGGATGCCTGGTGAATAATGTTAGGGTCAGAATACTGCAATGCAGTGACACAATCCTGAGAAATCAGATGAGGAAGGGCACAGAGATATTTTTGCTTTAATGTTTTAATGTTCAACACAACAGGACTTGACAAACAGGCTTCTTGGGCCTGTGTCAGTTCCTTGAAACCTGGATGCTAAAAATTAGTTTATAAAATAAATAAAGTAATTAGCTTGCTTTAAAATATTGGCATTTTTCTAAAGGTCAAAATCCAATACACCACCCTTGCATAGGAGAGTTCTATACTCTGTACAATCCATATAGGATTACTTGATGCCCTGAAAGAAATAGGCTTTAGGTAATTTATTCTGGACACACCCCCCTCAGTAGTAAACAATGTAGGGATTGGTAGAAAAGTATGGAAGCTTATAGTCACATGGGAAGAATTGATCAGCAAACTGCAGTTCACAATAAACATGTCAGTCAAGCTGTTTACGTCATATCAAGACAGAAGTGCCAGGGCGCATGGCTTAGCGTGAGCCTTGAGTAGCAGCACTTTCTCTCTGCTCTGCCTTATTATTTCTTTTATGACAGGAATTTTTAAGTATAACTAACTAAATAGTATTTTATATATATATTTAGTGTCTCTTCATTGTTTAGTTAGTTAATATCAAAAATATTTTAATTATTTACAACTTTTCCTGTCAAAAATTACAAAAGCCAAGTTTCAGGCATCTGACTGCAGCATGAGCTTTACTAAATCCTCTCATCAGGACTCTATATTAAAAAAAGTTTCAAACTCTTAACTACCATACAGAAATTATAGGTTCATAGATTTAGGTTCATAGATTAGTACTAGGCTAACTGCCCTTGCGAGCTATTTTAAGCCTAGCCAATTATCCCTTGTGAGACTCAAACACTGTACCTTGCTTTTGTAAGGCAAACACCTTAACCATTAGGCCACCCTCCCAACCCTCTAAACAACCTTGCAGGTCTCGAACCCAGGAACCTATACACCATAGTCACAGTAGTTATCCACCAAGCCATCACAGACAAACTTGATGCCCTGAAAGAAACAAAAATTAACAAAATTTGACAGAATGGACATGAAAATAGATAACTTTAAAGAAACTACTTCACAACAAATGGAGACAAAATATCTGGATCTGAAACAGCAGAAGAAACAAATTACAGGGATTTAAACTTCCTTAAATGACATGGATAGTAGAATACAACAAAATGAACATAACCTGGAATTTCTTCTAAAACAGACCGCCTTGCTATTAAGTAAAATAGATGATCTAGAAAATAGATTTCAAAGAAATTACATCAGGATCTTTGGTTTACCAAATAACCTGGAAGAAAATAACTTGGAAAAGTTTTTATCTTCATGGCTACCAGAAATCGTACAACTGCCTGAAGCGCTTTCTTTTGGTATAGAAAGAGCTCACAGATTTTTGTCTTCCTTTAAAAATACCAAAAGCACTTCTACAAAGTCAGTTATAGTCAAATTTTATCATCTCATGATAAAGAAATAGTTTTGAAGACAGCTTGGTCTAGGCCACCTATTAAATACAAGGACAACATCATTCATTTTGATAAGGACTATTCTCCATCTGTTATTTCAAAAAGGAAACAGTTCCTTCCATTGCTCAAAGAACTAAAAAAAGCACAAATAAAAGTCACACTTGCTTTTCCCTGCAAGGCAGAAAATCTTCCTTCAAGATGGTCCAAAGATATTTGAACAACTTGATGCAGCCATCAATTACATTAAATCTAATATAATATTGGATAAAATGGACTGGGGTAGTACAAGTCTCAAAAGAATTGCGGAAAATGGTAATTGGAAAACATTTGCACACAAGAAGAAACTTAAAAAATAAATCTCTTTTTGTTTTTTTTTTTCTACATAATGGACTTTTTATTTCCTTTTATATAACTTTTTTTTTTTTTTATTATGACCCAGAAGTCATGGGATTTGAAAACAGTTCAACAAGTGAGTGCCTTTCTATTCTTTAACATATAATGTTTATAACTTATGTTTATATATTATCTAATTAATTAGTTACATTTAATAGCTATTTGTAGTCTATATATATTATTTCCCCTTTACTAATATTAGTTTTCTTTATATTAGATTTTTTTGGGTTATAATTTAGTATAGTTTTTTATATAAGTAAACTTTAACAACATTCGGGATTCCAAGATGGTGGTTGTCTGATGAGCACCCTTTCCACGAAGCTCCTACCCAAAATCAGTAAAATCAGTTATTATTGGCATATTTTTACAACCGAGAACTTCAGATTTCCGCAGTATCATTTCATAATTCCTAACAGAGAACTAAGATCCGGAAACCATTCCTGCATAGGGTTTGCTGGATTGAAGAAAATAATATATCCTTAGTCTGCAAGGGTACCATACTTCGTGCAAGCACCATTGCCTCAGGCCTAAACACTCTATTAGGCTCAACAACCACTGGAAATGTCAAAAGACAATGACAACATGGAAATTCAAATTAACAAAACAAAGCTATCTGCATTAGCTTCCCCAGAAAAAGACGTTTATCTAAGAGACTAAGACCTAATAAGCAACAAGAACTAACAAAAATTAGCGCAAAACAGAAGTCAAACTCGAGCCTACAAATGGATGAATTAAAAGAAGCCCTTCTGCCACTCCAACAGGCAATCCAAGGATTCTCTGACCAACTAGCAAATGTTGGCAGCAAAATAAACCAAATAATAGAGTGCATGGACACCACAGAAGGGAAAGCGATCTCTAATGAACACCAAATTGCCCTGATAAAAGAAGAAATAAATTAAAATAATTCTACACTGGTTGACATCTAACAGAAAATTACAGACCTTGAAGCGAGGAGCAGGAGAAACAACATACTGATTAGGAGAGTGCCCAAAACCTTTAATCACAACCAGCTACCTAACATGGCACAAATGATCTTTGAACAAATACTTCAACCTGACACAAGTGCATGTAGCATAATCATAGAAAGAGCACATTGAGCCCTCTACAAACGTCCAAACTCTGACACACCTAGACAGATCTACGTGAAACTATTAAAATTCCAAGACGTCTAAAAAATCTTCACTGCAGCTAAAAAACTAAAACAGTTCACATGGAAAGGAAATAAAATAACTCTTTCGCAAGACTTACCAATGGCTATTAAAGAAAGGCGCCAAAAGCTGGCACCATACTGTGCTGAGCTAATTAAGCACAAAATTAAATTTCAAATGCGCTACCCAAACAGCTTAATATTCTCAAACAATAAGGTTAAATATACAGTTGATTCTCCCAAAGAAACAAGAAGCATTTTTATTAAATGCTTTGGTAAAGCCCCTGAATAGAAGCAATCAAAGTTGCAGTAATTACCTGTTGCTTACTTTAATATCAGACCTGCATATAAGGTACCGGAAGTTAACCAGAATGAGGAAGTGAACGTACTGGAACAACTCTATCAGTACTTGTTTGCCTGTAGACAGCAATTAAGGAAACAACTTCCACTGTTATCAATAATTGACTTCCCATTTCTTAAGTCCAAGCAACCTAAAGAGCATCGGAAGATCAATATCCAAGTAATCAACAGGACTTAAGGTAATACCCTATGTAAACTGATCAGTTGTAATGCATACCTCACAAATGATAAAAGATCTTCTCCTTTAGATTTATCACCACAGTGCAAGAGCTTCGAGATATATCATCAGAATTAGAGACAGGCTAAATCCTAGGGAATCTAGTCTTGAGAAAATATCTCAAAAGACCTTAGGGGCTTGGCAAAATCAAGCAGGATCATACTTACATAGATCTGTTCCCATCGAAAATGAGGGCACATTATGTGCAACACCTCCATGCAGAGTCATAGGTGAAAATTTAAAGCCATAAATCTCTGCTTTTCATCAACAACTGTGAGAATGACAATTCTACTGATAGTACATAGAATAAGAAATGCTAAATAATTAGCAATTAGCATTCCCAGACAAGCAAACGGATACTTGAAATATTAGTTAATGCATGATAAATAGGACAATGGTTCAGTCTTGTTGAACGTAGTCCATATTGTTCTTGTAAGCAAAACGCTGGTAAAATGTGTTCATTGTTACTAACATTTCTGAATTTCCCTGGAATAGAAAGATACTTCGGTATGATAATTCATGATAACATATAGGTTATGTTACTAGCTAAACGAATTTTTCAAAATAGGAGTGTAGTGGAAATATAGGTAGGGTAATAGGTAAGCCAATCTAGGAATAGTTTATCTAATGTATATATGTTTTGATGTTGTTAGAAAGTTAGGAATAATATGTAACAACACTACTATAATCTTCACATTATATACATACAGTGCTTGCTTAGTAACTGACCCTGCAGTGATCGCACAGTACCAAGCCCTTTCGAGCGAGGGGTTGGTGGTTAGGCACGGGTTTAGCAGTGAAGGGGCATGGGGCTACTATGCCAAGAATATCATTTTTAGAACTCCTTAACCTCGGATTAGGTAAAGAAATCATTTGGGAAGTATACCAGTACAAAATAAATACACTGAAACATACACCAAACAACACAAAATTTACTGAGTAATGGCCCTGTGTACTATTGATTCCTGGAATGTGAGGAGAGTACAGGACAAAAAGAAAAGGAACCTGATGCTACACCTAATCTTTAAATCAGTGGAGAATATATCATTTATACAAGAAACCCACATGTCGAAAGATGAATGGAAAGGGATACTCAACAGAAATTGGATTAAAACAATAATAGCGGCTGGGGAGAGTTCCAACTCTAAGGGCATAGCCATAATAATTAAGAAAACATTTCATCACACAATTACGGAGTTTGACTCAGATCCAAGAGGAAGGTGGTGTTATTTTATAGCTTCAGATTTGGTGAAGGATAAACCAACATTATTCCTAAATATATATGGCACTTGTATACGGCAACACGACTTTATATTAGAAATATATAACATTCTATTTAAGTTCCCTGACCAAATATATATTTTAGGCGGTGATTGGAATGCAGTCATAAATCCTAACTTGGATTGTACAAGTAACTCCCTCTCTCAAAACCTGCAAGCATTTATTGCTGCAAATGAATTAATGATGGATTTTTGTTTGATAGACCCCATATCTTTTGATGAGGGACAAGGGGGGAGAATAACATATATACATATTACTCTAAATGCCACAACACCTGGTCAAGGATTGACTTTTTTCCTAACCTCTGAAGTACTAACAAAAGGAGCGATCGCATTCCACTCAGATCCCAGGTCTTTATCTGATCACTCTAAAATCACTCTAACTATTGGTATGGCCAAACGTAGCACTTTGAACAACCAGACTAGGAGCCAATGGACCCTAAATAATAACCTACTTACCAAATCTGAAGTAAAGCTAGAAATATCAGAAATCTTGACTGAACTAGGTAGTAATATAGACAATGCAAATATCCCATTTGATGTCCAGTGGGCTGCATGCAAGGCCACACTAAGGGGAGTCCTCATTCAAAAGGCAGCCTACTTTAAGAGAATAAATAAGGAAAAAGAAAACAATTTGGTGCCTGAACTTAAAAAACTTGAAAATATCCAACTGAATAACAAGAACTCCGATACGGAAAAAAAATCCACAACATACAAAGACAACGTATAGAACTATGCCAACACAACTACTCTATCCATGAAATAAGAAACATTGCAAAATATTCAGAATGGTCACAACTCCCTTCTAGAGTATTAGCAAGAATAATCAACAATAGACAGGAATCAATTAAAATAACACTCATTAATTATCAGGATAAGATATATAAGTCAGACGCCCAAATGTTAGATGTCTTCTATCAAATATACTCAGAACTATATAATATGGATCCCCAACAACCCTCAGACGATGAAATTGAGGCCTTTCTCAAGAAAATCACTTTTCCCAAATGAACGGAATGTCAGATAGATATTATCAATGTCCCTCTCAGTGAACAGGAAATAACTGACACTATAGCAAATCTAAAACCAGGAAAGTCACCTGGTCCAGATGACTATACTTCTGAATTTTATAAGTCATTTAACCATAAGTTGTCCCCTATTCTCCTAAAATTATATTAATATATTAAACTAAATGGTATTGTTGACTACTATATAAATAGTTCCAAAACAATTCTCTTGCCAAAAAATAGCTTAGGTAAGACCAACCCACAAAATGTTAGGCCAATATCAATAATGAATATAGATATTAAAATTCTGTCCCTAATATTGGCATGTAGACTCCAAAAAGTGTTGCCCTCCATAGTATCTCCAGAGCAAGCCGGATTCATGGCAAAGAGGCAAACATGTGATAACACTTTAACTCTGGATGCTATGATGCATCTATTCAAGAATGACAAAATAGTGAGATACTGCCTAACCTTAGATGCTTCTAAACTTTAGAATCTAAAGCATTTGATAGGGTCAATTGGAACTTTTTATTTAAAGTTATAGGTAAATTTAGCATTCCTGATTCTTTTATTAACCTAATTAAAACCCTTTACAATAACTCAATCATGTATCTATATATAAACAAAACTCCATCAAAACCTATCAGACTAAAGAATGGAACAAGACAGGGTTGCCCCTTATCCCCCTACCTTTTCAACCTTTATATAGAACCCCTGTTTATATACATTTCCCAAGCCACATTTCACTCCATTCCCAAACTCCTGAACACCAGAATCTACTAATCTGCATTTGCAGATGATTTGAACATATATTTTGAATGACCATACTCTGATTTAAAGAAATTAATGAATACCATTGAAAATCCAATTATAAAATTAACATGGAAAAATCTCATATATTCCCTATTAATCCCACGTATCATAATTTCTTTTTATAGAAGCACCCTTCAAAATAGTATACTCATTTAAATACCTAGGGATTCAATTTGAACATAACTATGCTTCCATGCTCCAAAATAACCTCAAAAAAGCATGGTTGAATATTCTGCAAGATTTACACAGATGGCAATATTTGAAACTACCCCTACTGTCCAAAGCATCAATTATCAAGATGAACGTTTACCTAAACTTCTCTACCAACTCAATGCCTCAAACCTAATAGTTCCAAAAAATTTCTTTCAAAGAATATACAAAGAACTGACAAATTTTGTATGGTCCCCCAAATCGGTCAGAATAAGTTACCAAAAATGAATATACCATAAGGAAAAAGGTGGTCTGAACCTACCAGACTTTCATTTGTATTATCAGATCATATGTGCTAATAGGATTATTCAAATTTCTCAATATACCCACTTGAAATATGCTTGGTCTCCTCCTTGGGTAAGATTATGGCATGAGCACCTAGTCAGTAATAACTTAAACCCGAAAGCTCTACCTTTTTTAACTGAAGCTAGCCTAAGAAACTCTAAAATAAATAACATTCTAATTCACAAAGAGTAAAGACTTTCCAGGATTTAATTAAGTCCCTGGGCATAGATAAAACACTTCCTCTCCTCCAACCTCTGCACCTTAATCTCAACATAAGAATCAATAACACCATGCTCAACCTTTCGGACTAACCCCTTATTAAAGATCTCATGATTTGGGACATTCAAAAACATGTGGGTAAGCCGATACATGAATTGAGAAAAGAACTAAAGCTGGGGTTTAAATATACTATTATACTATGGCAGATTAGGTAACTTATAGCACCAATAATCAGGAATACCCCTATCATTGAAAGAGAAAGGACAAGAGCTATTATAAACAGTCTAAGCAACCAAAAAATATGATATCAAATACTTATAAAATAATTGTGGCTACTAGATATCAGGACAAGATATTACTTTCTAACTATTGGGACTAAATGGTACCCAGATTTACTCAAGACCAGAAGCTCAGGGCAATTGAGTCCACCATCAAATCAAACCCTTTTAAAAAACTCCTATACACTCAATTAATGGTCAATAACAATTCGTACTTTACCCATAATATCTTAAACAGATTCAACCCAAATGTCTCCCCAGCATGCTCTTGTTGTTCCTTTCCACAAGCAGACCTAATACATGTACTTTGGTTTTGTAAACACACTCATAAACGTTGGTGCTCTCTTAAAGTTCACGTTGCAAAAATGGGCTACCAGAAATCAACCTTATCCTGGGAACTAGCATTACTTCATATCACTGACTTGAAAATTCCCAAACTAAACTATCATGAACTTATCACTGTATGCTTATTAGTTAAATTCTATATAACCAAAAATTGGTTAGACCGCACCAAGTTATCCTGGAATGGTTTGAAGAACTTAGCAATTAAACTTCTGTCCTCACACAGACTTTTTATTGGCAACATAAATAAACAAATGTACTACCAGGAATACTGGAAACTCCTCTTTGACACCATTTTAATGGACTAGCTTATAGGTAAAATGAATAACTTGCTTATAAGCCACAAAAGAGTATTTATAAATTCATCAGCTTAGACACTTGAGCTCCAAACTCCCATTTCTCTTCACATGTTAGACACCTATCATGCAATACATCTGAATGAGTTTTTTATGGAATTGATGGTAGCGGTATGTGTGATCTTATCCACTCGTTTTCTTTTTGTTGTTACATATTTTGTATATCTGCTATAGATGTTATTATGAGAATTACATGGTTCATATTCTTATTAAGGAAGATGTTTATGTATTATTATTTTCAGTATGTACTGAACAGTTACTGTCGGATATTCTCTGAAAATAATAAAATGCTATTTGAGAAAAAAAACTTTTAACAACATTCTACTGTGTCTAGTTTAAATAAAGAAAAGAACGGGGAAGGGAGAGGTAAAGGAAAGAATGGGGAAGGGAGAGGTAAAGGAAAGAACGGGGAAGGGGGAGGTAAAGGAAAGAATGGGGAAGGGAGAGGTAAAGGAAAGAATGGGGAAGGGAGAGGTAAAGGAAAGAACGGGGAAGGGAGAGGTAAAGGAAAGAATGGGGAAGGGAGAGGTAAAGGAAGGAATGGGGAAGGGCGAGGTAAAGGAAAGAATGGGGAAGGGAGAGGTAAAGGAAAGAATGGGGAAGGGAGAGGTAAAGGAAAGAACGGGGAAGGGAGAGTTAAAGGAGAGAATGGGAAGGGAGAGGTAAAGGAAGGAATGGGGAAGGGAGAGGTAAAGGAAAGAACGGGGAAGGGAGAGGCAAAGGAAAGAATGGGGAAGGGAGAGGTAAAGGAAAGAACAGGGAAGGGAGAGGTAAAGGAAAGAACGGGGAAGGGAGAGGCAAAGGAAAGAACGGGGAAGGGAGAGGTAAAGGAAAGAATGGGGAAGGGAGAGGTAAAGGAAAGAATGGGGAAGGGAGAGGTAAAGAAAAGGAAAAATGGGGAAGGAGAGGTAAAGGTAAGAATGGGGAAGGAGAGGCAAAGGAAAGAATGGGAAGGGAGAGGTAAAGGAAAGAATGGGGAAGGGAGAGGAAAAGGAAAGAATGGGGAAGGGAGAGGTAAAGGAAAGAATGGGGAAGGGAGAGGTAAAGGAAAGAATGGGGAAAGGAGAGGAAAAGGAAAGAATGGGGAAGGGCGAGGTAAAGGAAAGAATGGGGAAGGGAGAGGTAAAGGAATGAATGGGGAAGGGAGAAGTAAAGGAAAGAATGGGAAGGGAGTGGCAAAGGAAAGAATGGGGAAGGGAGAGGTAATGGAGAGAATGGGGAAGGGAAAGGTAAAGGTGAGAATGGGGAAGGGAGAGGTAAAGGAAAGAATGGGGAAGGGAGAGGTAAAGGAAAGAACAGGGAAGGGAGAGGTAAAGGAAAGAATGGGGAAGGGAGAGGTAAAGGAAAGAATGGGGAAGGGAGAGGCAAAGGAAAGAATGGGAAGGAGAGGTAAAGGAAAGAATGGGAAGGGAGAGGAAAAGGAAAGAATGGGAAGGGAGAGGTAAAGGAAAGAATGGGAAGGAGAGGTAAAGGAAAGAATGGGAAGGAGAGGAAAAGGAAAGAATGGGGAAGGAGAGGTAAAGGGAAGAACAGGGAAGGGAGAGGTAAAGGAGAGAATGGGGAAGGGTGAGGTAAAGGAAAGAATGGGGAAGGGAGAGGCAAAGGAAAGAATGGGAAAGGGAGAGGTAAAGGAAAGAATGGGGAAGGGAGAGGTAAAGGAAAGAATGGGGAAGGGCGAGGTAAAGGAAAGAACAGGGAAGAGAGAGGTAAAGGAAAGAAAGGGGAAGGGAGAGGTAAAGGAAAGAACGGGGAAGGGAGAGGCAAAGGAAAGAATGGGGAAGGGAGAGGTAAAGGAAAGAACAGGGAAGGGAGAGGTAAAGGAAAGAATGGGGAAGGGAGAGGTAAAGAAATGGAAAAAATGGGGAAAGGAGAGGTAAAGGTAAGAATGGGGAAGGGAGAGGCAAAGGAAACAATGGGGAAGGGAGAGGTAAAGGAAAGAATGGGGAAGGGAGAGGTAAAGGAAAGAATGGGGAAGGGAGAGGTAAAGGAAAGAATGGGAAGGGAGAGGTAAAGGAAAGAATGGGAAGGGAGTAAAGAAAAGGAAAAACGGGGAAGGAGAGGTAAAAGTAAGAATGGGAATGGAGAGGCAAGGCAAAAAAGAATGGGAAGGAGAGGCAAAGGAAAGAATGGGGAATGGAGAGGCAAAGGAAAGAATGGGGAAGGGAGAGGTAAAGGAAAGAATGGGGAAGGGAGAGGTAAAGGAGAGAATGGGGAAGGGAGAGGTAAAGGAAAGAATGGGGAAGGGAGAGGTAAAGGAAAGAATGGGGAAGGGCGAGGTAAAGGAGAGAATGGGGAAGGGAGAGGTAAAGGGAAGAACGGGAAGGGAGAGGTAAAGGAAAGAATGGGAAGGAGAGGTAAAGGAAAGAATGGGGAAGGGAGAGGCAAAGGAAAGAACGGGAAAGGGAGAGGTAAAGGAAAGAATGGGGAAGGAAGAGGTAAAGGAGAGAATGGGGAAGGGTGAGGTAAAGGAAAGAACAGGGAAGAGAGAGGTAATGGAAAGAATGGGGAAGGGCAAGGTAAAGGAAAGAATGGGGAAGGGAGAGGTAAAGGAATGAATGGGGAAGGAGGTAAAGGAGAGAATGGGAAGGGAGAGGTAAAGGAGAATGGGGAAGGGAGGTAAAGAAAGAATGGGGAAGGGAGAGGTAAAGGAAAGAATGGGAAGGGAGAGGTAAAGGAGAGAATGGGAAGGGAGAGGTAAAGGAAAGAATGGGAAGGAGAGGTAAAGGAAAGAATGGGAAGGAGAGGTAAAGGAAAGAATGGGGAAGGAGAGGTAAAGGGAAAGAATGGGGAAGGGAGAGGTAAAGGAGAGAATGGGGAAGGAGAGGTAAAGGAAAGAATGGGAAGGGAGAGGTAAAGGAAAGAATGGGGAAGGAGAGGTAAAGGAAAGAATGGGGAAGGGAGAGGTAAAGGAAGAATGGGAAGGGAGAGGTAAAGGAAAGAATGGGGAAGGGAGAGGTAAAGGAAAGAATGGGGAAGGGAGAGGTAAAGGAAAGAATGGGGAAAGGAGAGGAAAAGGAAAGAATGGGGAAGGGAGAGGTAAAGGAAAGAATGGGGAAGGGAGAGGTAAAGGAAAGAATGGGGAAGGGAGAGGTAAAGGAAAGAATGGGGAAGGGAGAGGTAAAGGAAAGAATGGGGAAGGAGGTAAAGGAAAGAATGGGAAGGGAGTGGTAAAGGAAAGAATGGGGAAGGGAGAGGTAAAGGAAAGAATGGGGAAGGGAGAGGTAAAGGAAAGAATGGGGAAGGGAGAGGTAAAGGAAAGAATGGGGAAGGGAGAGGTAAAGGAAAGAATGGGGAAGGGAGAGGTAAAGGAAAGAATGGGAAGGGAGAGGTAAAGGAAAGAATGGGAAGGGAGAGGAAAAGGAAAGAATGTGGAAGGGAGAGGTAAAGGAAAGAATGGGGAAGGGAGAGGCAAAGGAAAGAATGGGGAAGGGAGAGGTAAAGGAAAGAATGGGGAAGGGAGAGGCAAAGGAAAGAATGGGGAAGGGAGAGGTAAAGAAAAGGAAAAAACGGGGAAGGGAGAGGTAAAGGTAAGAATGGGGAAGGGAGAGGCAAAGGAAAGAATGGGGAAGGGAGAGGTAAAGGAAAGAATGGGGAAGGGAGAGGAAAAGGAAAGAATGGGGAAGGGAGAGGTAAAGGAAAGAATGGGGAAGGGAGAGGTAAAGGAAAGAATGGGGAAGGGAGAGGAAAAGGAAAGAATGGGGAAGGGTGAGGTAAAGGAGAGAATGGGGAAGGGCGAGGTAAAGGATAGAATGGGGAGGGAGAGGTAAAGGAAAGAATGGGGAAGGGAGAGGCAAAGGAAAGAATGGGGAAGGGAGATGTAAAGGAAAGAATGGGGAAGGGAGAGGTTAAGGAAGGAATGGGGAAGGGAGAGGTAAAGGAAAGAATGGGGAAGGGCGATGTAAAGGAAAGAATGGGGAAAGGAGAGATAAAGGAAAGAATAGGGAAGGGAGAGGTAAAGGAAAGAATGGGGAAGGGAGAGGTAAAGGAAAGAACGGGGAAGGGAGAGGTAAAGGAAAGAATGGGGAAGGGAGAGGTAAAGAAAAAGAAAAAACGGGGAAGGGAGAGGTAAAGGTAAGAATGGGGAAGGGAGAGGCAAAGGAATGAATGGGGAAGGGAGAGGTAAAGGAAAGAATGGGAAGGAGAGGTAAAGGAAAGAATGGGGAAGGAGAGGTAAAGGAAAGAACAGGGAAGGGAGGTAAAGGAAAGAATGGGGAAGGAGTGGTAAAGGAAAGAATGGGGAAGGGGAGAAGGAAAGAGGTAAAGGAAAGAATGGGGAAGGGAGAGGTAAAGGAGAGAACGGGGAAGGGAGAGGTGAAGGAAAGAATGGGGAAGGGAGAGGAAAAGGAAAGAATGGGGAAAGGAGAGGTAAAGGAAAGAATGGGGAAGGGAGAGGCAAAGGAAAGAATGGGGAAGGGAGAGGAAAAGGAATGGGAAGGGGTGAGGTAAGGAAAGTATGGGAGAAGGGAGAGGGGAAAGGAAGGAAAGAAGGGAGGTAAAGGAAAGAACGGGAAGTGAGAGGTAAAGGAGAGAATGGGGAAGGGAGAGGCAAAGGAAAGAATGGGGAAGGGAGACGTAAAGGAAAGAATGGGGAAAGGAGAGGTAAAGGAAAGAATGGGGAAGGGAGAGGTAAAGGAAAGAACGGGGAAGGGAGAGGTAAAGGAAAGATTGGGGAAGGGAGAGGTAAAGGAGAGAATGGGGAAGGGAGTGGTAAAGGAAAGAACAGGGAAGGGAGAGGTAAAGGAAAGAATGGGGAAGGGAGAGGCAAAGGAAAGAATGGGAAAGGGAGAGGTAAAGGAGAGAATGGGGAAGGGAGAGGTAAAGAAAGGAACGGGAAGGGAGAGGTAAAGGAAAGAACGGGGAAGGGAGAGGTAAAGGAGAGAATGGGGAAGGGAGAGGTAAAGGAAAGAATGGGGAAGGGAGAGGTAAAGGAAACAAAGTATACAATCATATTTTTAAGTATTAGATTATTGCCCCACTATAGCTTCAACTTCTGAATATATAACCTGCTCAGGGTTATAATTATATTACTTATAGAAGTTTAGAAGCCAATTGTTGTTTTAAACACATTTAGTATTCCAGTTCTTGTTTGTTTCATTAAATATTACTAGAATGCTTATTAAAATAGTTTAAGCTTCCTTTACCATATTTCTTTTCTTTTTTTATAAATATTCCTTTATAATTATAAATAATTTATATTAAATATGTTTGTAGAGTATTTTTTATAGAATGGGGATACCCTGAGATGTCTTTAACTCCTTTGAATTGCTATTTAATGTTGTTAACTACGTATCTTTGTTATGTAGATACGATTTCCTAACTCTCCGTTTCCTTTTTGTATGCCCTTGTGATTTTCATTGAATGTTTAGGAATGATGACTTTGTTTCATATGTTTTTGGCTAGTGTAACCTGTATTTTGTTGGCATTGTACGTTCGTTGGTGGCTTTGGATATGTAGCGGACCTGAAGATTGAAGGATCCAAGGTTGCTTTTTTTTTTTATTTTCACTTTTTGTCTTCTCTGATACATGATGAGAGCTTTGACTGTTGCTGGAGTGTCTTGTGTAGCTCTCGAGTCACTGTAAGCCTTCATTTGAAGACAAGAAAGCTTACAGTTTCCCGCTGAAAAAAATTGAAGCTTTTTTTTTCTTCGTAACCTGGTGATTTAACCGTATGCTTCTTTGAACAGCTGCAAGAGCCACATGATGTCACCGATGACTCGGCGTTCTTCATAAAAAGGAAGTAAACAATTCTCAAACCCTTTTGGACATGCTTAAGAGTTTTTTCTTTTATTTCTTTTTAATGTAGTGATATTTATATACTGTACAGTTAAACAAAAAAAGTAAACAGTAGCAGATCTTGTTACAACTGATACTATCTTCTATTTTGCACATAAATACCACAGAAGAGATCAAATATGACAGGTAATGTTCATTTACAGTATATTCAAGTTTATTTTGCAACTGTAAAAGGAAAAATGCTATTTAATAACTCCTTTTCTTCTAGATTTAAGTATATTGATACACTATTCTTACTAATAATTTCATTATGTTCCAGTAAGTACAATACTATTGGTATCTATGTTGCTTTCTGTACATTACAGTGTACACTATCCTTTTACTTCTGCTTAGCAGAGTAACACACTAAATGCTAACCTTAATGAATCTTATTAACTAATATTAGAGTACAGGCGGGATGGAGTGGGTGGAGAAGAGTGTCAGGAGTGATTTGTGACAGATGAGTACCAGTAAGAGTGAAAGGGAAGGTCTACAAGTGGGTAGTGAGACCAGCTATGTTATATGGGTTGGAGACAGTGGCATTGACAAAAAGGCAGGAGTCAGAGCTGGAGTTGTCAGAGTTAAAGCTGTTAAGATTTGCACTGGATGTGATGAGGATGGACAGGATTAGGAATCAGTATATTAGAGGGTCAGCCCAGGTTGGAAGGTTTGGAGACAAATCCAGAGAGGCAAGATTACATTGGTTTGGACATGTGCTGAGGAGGGATGCAGAGTATATTGGGAAAAATTTGCTAAGGATGAAGCTGTCAGGTAACAGGAAAAGAGGAAGGCCTAAGATAAGGTTTATGGATGTGGTGAGAGAGGAAATGCAGGTGGTTGGTGTGACTAGCTAGAGGCAGAGGACAGGAAGAAATGGAAACAGATGATCTGCTGTGACAACCCCTAACGGGAGCAGCTGAAATAAGAAGATTAACTAATATTTACAAATACAATAATTTTAGACTTGTTTCACAGACTGGACATGGGGATGTAATAAATGAGCAGCTCAGAGACATTTCTAAGATCAGTTGGCTGTTTCTGCTTGCTCATACTTGAACTATATTCAATATACTGGTTTGGGGTCCTGTTTTATTACTATGTCCTGATACAAGTTTGGAATATTAGATTTGTTCTAACTGCTTAGTTGCCAAAATGAATATTATTTGATTTATTTGTGCTGTTGCAACCATACTAAATCTTATTATGTTTAGTTAATTGTGAGGTCTTTTTCACAATCTTGGTCCTTTCTTATACACCACATATCCCTTTCATTTTAACCTAAAGCTGTAATGTTGCAATAATATATCCTGTCACTGAGAGTCTTAATTTTGTTTGCAAATGCATTGGTGGGGTGAATAGGTGAAAGTTTCATATTTAGATATGTAGACATATCTTTTTACTTCATACCTGTGGATGTATATTTAAAATTGATTCATGTGTTTGGAGTTTTTAAAATGCTTTTAGTGTAAGAAGGTGGTTTATTTTGGACACTCCTAGGAAAGTATATATAATACTGTTTTTAAAACAGAAATATATCCTTGTGGTAAAAGATTGGTGGCAACAATTTATATTATGAGGTAATACACAACTGTAATTTCTATTATATCTGCATATCTCACAAAAATTCCATTCAGTTTCATATTGTTTACAATTTTTAGTTAGGTTAAATACAATTTTATGCAATCACTGCATTCTGTTTAGTCAGAAATATGTGTATTAGTGTGAGACATTTAAAAAAATGGTTGTAGTAATACACAGATTACAACCAAATTAATAAGTAAATAATCTTACCACTGATTTAGTAATTATGACACTTTTGAATAGTTGATTTACATGTATATTAAAAAAAAATGTTTAAAATGATGAAACAGTATATATTTCAGGCAGTACATGATCGAAACTTGGTTCTAGTAGGAATGTTAATTTGAGTGATCAATGTCACTCAAATTAGGAGTTTATAACTCCAGGTGGGTTTTAAAAGGTTTTCTTGTTAGATGTTTTTGGTTATAATTTCTTGATAATTTTTCAGATGTTCACTAAAATAATAGTTGAAAGTTACTTAAATATTTATAACCTTAAATATTTTTTCTGTATAGTATACTATATAATATGCTGTATTCCATTTTTTTTACTCATTTCAATTTATAAACTAAAAACTAATAGGAATTTTAGCCAACATACATTGCAACCCAACAAACTAACAGCATGACATCACTTCATTGTATTTATCTTAATATAACTGGTCTTAATAATCCTAACAAGAGAAGATCTTTGAATAAGTAATTACAATTGCATAATTCACAATTAATTTTTCTCCAAGAAACTAATTTAATAGAAGATGACATTTTCAAAGTAGAATCTAAATCTTTTTCGGTTCTTGTTAGCTCTGAACATTCACAAAAAGGAAGAGGTGTAGCAGTATTGTGGAATAACAAATTACCACAGCCTAAAATAATAGACACATACAAAGATAATAAAGGCATGGTAGCTTCTATTATCATACAATTTAATATTTTAATATTCACTCTGATAAATATGTATCAGATTCCTGGCTTTGGACAGACATCAGCACAACATATTGATCATATTATTCAATTTTCTAAGGGTAATATTATCTTAGCTGGTGATTTTAACTGTATCTTTAGTAGCTCTGATTCTTCCTTTAAGGGTAAAAGAAAAAATTCAAGTTCAGCTAAATTATTAAAAGAATTTTTTCATTCTTTTTTATTAAAAGACATTGATAATTATGCTGACTCAAAGTCACTATTCTACAGATTTTTTCACAAAGACACAATACATATTCAAGAATCAATAGAATTTTTATTACAAATAGTTTAATAGATTCTTTAAGTAATGTTAAAGTTATTATATGCCCCTTTTCGGATCACAATTCTGTAACCTTTGATTTATATATTCATACTAACACCAATGCTCAGATAAAATGAATCCCTGCATATATCACCAAATTAAAATATTTCAACACTTTCATTCTACAAGAAGTTCATAGTTTTTTAGATTTCAATACTAATAATAATGCATCTGAAAGTTTTATTTGGGATGCAATGAAGGCATATCTATATGGCAGAATAATTATCTGGTATAAGAAAAAAAAGACTTTTATGTGATAAAGAACTAAAAGAGATACAAATAAAAATGACACACCTTAAATCTTGATTATCAAAAAAACCCACAAGAAAAAATCTAAATTGGATGAACTAAACATCTTAAATAAGAAATACCTTGAGATTCTTAATCATAAAATTAAGATAAGCTTAGAGAAATATAAATGTATTAATTTTTCAATTAATCCAAGATCTTTGAATATTTTATCCAATAAAGTAAAGAGATTGAATAAATTCAATCACATCAAAGAAATATATTCACCCCAGAAAAAAGTAATTTCTAATTTGAAAAATATATTAATTGAATTCAGACAATTTTTCTTAAATTTAAACCAATCCTCTACATCAATAAACTCAAGGAAATAAATTCAAGCTTTTATTACAAAAACTCTAAAAATAGATTAACAAGTGAGCAAATTAAACTTCTTGATAGAAAAATTACTTTAAAAGACATTCAAAAACAAATTAACATCCTCAAACAAAATAAAGTACCTGGTAATGATGGCATTATTCCAGAAATTTACAAATTGCTTCCAGATAAAGCACTAACTTTATTACTTTCAGTTTTTAACACTATACAAGATAAAAATATTACCCCTCCCTCATGGAAGTATATGTTCATCTCTCCTATCTTAAAGCCTGAAAAAGATCCTGCAAAATGTAATTCATACAGACCTATCTCTTTACTAAATAAGGACTATAAAATATTTATGTCTATATATGCAAAAAGACTCAAGGCATTTCTTCCTAACTTAGTAGATGAAGACCAAACAGGTTGCATAATAAACAGAACAACATATGATAATATTAAAAGAGTAATAACTTTAATCGAATCAACTAAAAACCTAAAAAATAATTTAACTATATTTAGTTTCGACATAAATTGTGCTTTTGACTCTGTCAACTGGAATTGCTTATTTATTATTTTACAGGAACTCAATTTTTCAAATAATTTTATAAATCTTCTTACCCAGTTATATATAGGCTCACAAACTTATATCAAAATTGGTTCTAATATATCCCAATTCATACCTATTACTAAAGGCACTAAACAATGTTGTCCTTTATCCCCTCTATTATTTACTTTAGTTATGGAGCCCTGGGCCAACTTGATTAGAGATAATAGTAATATTAAGGGATTTGATATAAGTCTTAACAAAACTTCAAAGATTCAAATGTTTGCAGATGATATTTTGATTACTCTGGGTGGCAAAAATCCAACAATTCAAGAATTATTTAATGGCACAGATGATTTAATAATAATAAATAAATCTTATTATCTGGTTAAAAAAATATAATATTCAAAATGAATTTGAAAACATATATACCACGACCCCAGCAAATAAAATATCTAGGAATAATTACTGCTAATAGTTTAAAAGAAATTTAAAAACTGAACTTTGATAAAAGATTAACAGAAATAGATAATCTAGTACTTAAATGGTCTAAAATAAAAATTTCAATGGAAGAGAAGTTATCAATTATAAAGATGATTCTTATACCAAAACTTCTATACATAATCCAATCTATTTCTATACCTATATCTTATGCAGTAACTAAAAAGTTTAATACTATCATTAAAAAATTCATATGGTATCCAATTTAACCCAGAATTTCTTTAACATACCATATGTATAGTTGGGATAATGGAAGCATTGCATTACCAAACTTAGAAATCTACTCAATTTCCTCAGTCATTAAGACAATTTTGTATCTTATAGAAAGTAAATATTCAGCTAAATGGAAAGACTTTATCTTATCATCATCAATAAATCTAAATAATAGCAATGATCATTTTAAGTTACAATTATTAAATAATACATTCATATGGAAATTAAAGGAACATTTTTCTTTATGCCTTACTCAAACTTTTACATCAAATTACATTAATATGATTCTAAAATCCTTTAAAAATGTTATACATAGATTTCAATCCTATGAAAATTAGATATTCCTTATTTTTCCTATAGCATATACACAGGGGGTTATCTTTTCCACAAATTTTCAAAAAATGTCAATATTTGAACAGAAACAACTGATGTATTGGCATCAACTGGTAAAAAATAATGAATTAAAATCCATCAATACTTTATTGGAAGAAAATGACCTTGATTCTTCATTATGGCTTGATATACAAGAAGCTAGAAATTATGTTAAGAATAAACTTGACTTAATACCTTCTTCAGTTAAAAATTAGCACTCACTGGCCCTCTTCAAGGGAAATCTTGATGAGTGGATGGGAGATAGAAAATTCACCCCCAGGGATCATTCCAGTGGCTTTACTCAACAGAGGCACTGGGAATTAAGGTCAGATGGCACAATGCCAGGGCAATCCTATGGGCTAGGCTTGTAAAGGCCCCAGGGCCATTAACTTATTATACACCTATAAAAATGTAATTCCCAAATTCATTCAATACTTGTTTGTTCTCAGCAAAACAATGTAATTAAAATTAATCTGTGATATATATATATATATATATATATATATATATATATATATATATATATATATATATAAAACTATCAAATCAGACTTAGACAAATTCCCTGACAATTATTGGAAATATTTTTCGGAAATTAATAAAAATAGTCCATCAGATAAAGATAAATTATATTTTCTTCAGTCTGCAGTTAAAACAACTACTTCACTTAAATGGAGAATGTTTACCAGGAGATTTTTAAATAGAGCATTCATCACTCCTCGTAAAATAAATAAGATGTTTAAAGAAGATATATTGTGCTGGAGATGTTTGGAGATTCAGAATGCTGATTGGACACATATTTTCTATGAATGTTCACATATAAAAAAAAATTACGAATATATCAATTATTTCTTACAGGCAATATTTACTGACAATTTCCGACTTACAAAATCATTAGTTTTACTTAATTCACCAATTCCATCCTGTGTAAAATCAAATAAATATTCACTTCTTTGGTCTGTATTGTCCATAGCCAGGAAAGAAATAACTAGAAAATGGAAATCATCACACTCTCCTTCTTTTCAAAATGTTAAATACCTTCTCTTGGAAGTATCCAGATTAAAATCATTGACAATTAAATCTAGATCTTCTAGGAACACAGCAAAATACAACCAATGGTTGAATATAATTGATTTATTAGAAAATCAATAACATGTTTTTATTAGTTAGCTCTTATACATTTGATCTAAATTGTTTTACTTATTAATAGTACAGTGAACATCTTTGTATATAGTTCATTGTCTTTTTTTATCTGTTATATTTGAAATTTGATTTTTATTTAATGCATTAAAAAAATATTCAATATCACTCTTCATGAGGAACCTTGACGAGTGGATGGGTAACAGAAAGTTCACACCAGGGGTCATACCAACAGCTCTACTAGATAGGGGCCAAGGGTACTAGCTGCTAGATCAAGGGCCTAGGGAACTAACCAAAGGGGCGGTGAATACCGCACAACGTGGCTGGGCTAATATATGCCTTCGGGAAGATAGCCCAGTACCTACCTATGAACCTATGAACCTATAATTGTACGCTTCAGTAATAATTTTAATAAAACTTTTTAAAAGAAAAAGGCAGAAGTGCCAGATGTTAAATGGGCACAAAGTACCAAAACTGGATTGCTGATCAAAAAACCCTTAAAACCATTAAGTACATAATGTTTGATAAACTGTGAGGAAAAATGAACAGCTCACATCCTTTTTTCAACGGCACTTTTTGTCATGTATTTCAAATTGTCAGCAGTCCACCCTCTAAAGTTGAAACATCCTAGATATTTTGTAGTAGCGGATTCCTCTAACTCCCAACTCTTCTTCTGTAAATATATTAACTGAAAGGTCACACCATACTGAAGAAAGGGAACACTTTGGACTCGTTAATGAAAGTGCTCCCAACAAATCTGCCTGCAGCCAAATAAAGTGCCAACAAACATGCTGTAAGCCTATGTGTGAAGCATAACTGCAGAATAAACAGACCATGATTCTCAGGTGAAATAGCAGTAAATATTAAACAGAAGCATTCAAGAAGTAAAAGGAAATGGAAAATAAGTGAGAAGAAGTGTGAAGGAACATTATCTCTGCTGAAAAAGAGCGCAAGCTCAGTCAGACCTCCACGGTCAACAAATGTCAAATAAATAAATAATAAATAAATAAATAACCAAATAAATCAGAGAAGGCAATTAGGAGAGCAAATGTTTATAACACTAAAAGTATAAGACACTCTTTTAGAAAAGGGAATAAAAATTCTCAAGATACTTTAGAGGTAAATAAACACTATTATTTATGATTATATTGTTCCCTGTTTTGCATTTTACTTTAAAAAGTGTTAGTAATCATGCATTCATTCTCTCTTTTTTTTTTTGCTTGGCATTTCTCACAACAATGAGTCAGGTTTTGTATTGCCTGTAAGTGACTGATCTTACTTTGAGGGACTGTAATGTCATAGCAACAATAATACAGCAGGGGTGGTATAGGGACAGATCTCCCACACAAAGGAGGCAGGGGGCTTACAGGTTTTTATTTACTTATTTATTTTTTTGCTATTTGGTTAGTTGCATGTATTGCCCATTAAATGAAAGTTTAACTGCATTTGTTATGAGCGTTTTTGAACTGAAGTTATCGATAGTAAGAAATAGCTGCCAGGCAACTGATATATATATAATATATATATATATATATATATATATATATATATATATATATATATATATATGGGTCTACTTTGTAATCTTTAAATACTGAAATCTCGAATTTCAGTATTTTGAGATCACAAACCTGAAAACCCATAAGGCTGACCATTAATAATCTTAAGAACGAGTTGTCCAAAACTCAAAATGTCGAAAATAATGAATGCAGCATTTTTTTTCACACACACCTTTGCTAAGCACCACAACATGAATTATGACTTAGTGCACTCTTCTATACATGTAGACAACACAGTGACATCCCAATCAGTAACAGTTCTGTAGAGTAAAGCATGCATATACACTTACATTTGTAGGACCCAAGCCACAGCCTTCAAGAACTCCTTAGTACTGTATGCTTCCCTATTGGCAAGGAGAGATTGAAACTGTGAATGCCTCTGCAACAACCTATGTCATTTAGTAGACGGTGGGCACCCACTCGCAAGATGGTTCCTAAATTCCTCCATTCTATTTTACTCCCATGCCAGTGTGTGCATCAAAACAGACAGATTAGTTTCCTTAGTACCGAGTAAGCACTTCAGCCGGCGATGCCACGCCTCTACTGAGTTTTGTGTATGGGGCAGGAACAGGGTGTCCAAATCATGCACATTCCAAAAAGATATGGGGAATATGGGGGGAAATATGCAGGCAGATGTGGACCATGTTACAAACATCCTTTTACACCCAACTACATACCAGTCTCCAAAGTATTTTATCAGCTCTTTCCCTTCTGGAGGAAAGGTCTCCTTCATCTCCTGGAATTCCTGTAACACTTCCTCCTCAGGCAAAAAGGCTAGTGCAATCAATGACTTAACTGCAATTTGGAAAGGCATACTTGTGTTGTATAGATGGGCCAAGCCTAACTGTTCCACCTTGCACCATACATTCCTCCCGAAAATAAATAGATAGCCCTAGGATTTAATAGAATTAATGTTACGTTGTATGCTTTTCATGGCAGCTATTTCAAAGTCACATAATATGTATCTTAGGGCAATGTCAAATCCCTGTTATGCAAACAGAGCAAATAAACAGTCCCACATGTAGTTGTAGGCATGTAGAGACTTTTTGCTCGTTAAGCAGTAAACTAGAGTGACTGACTTACTGTATCCATCATATCAGACCAGCCCATGTATACTATAGAGCAGCTGCATATTACACCTTTGTAAAAGAACGTGCCCTCCATGAGCCAGATTGTGGCAAGGCTCAGATCAAATAAGTTGTTGATAGTGCTAAACACTATCACTACATGGTCACTGGCAACATCCACTATATGTTTTTCCGGAAATGCACCCATTTTAATGGGGTAGTTGTGCACATTGAGTATTCTCAGTGTTAGGGATGGATCTGCTGGGACTGTAGTCAGCTTCCAACGCACCCTTCCCATTTGTTGCAGTACAACATGCCTGGTAGGCTGGTCAGGGACGATATCCATGGAAGCTGACACTAGGGCATCTTCTATGAACAGACAGGCTGCATCCCTGTATACTGCAGCTCTACGTTTCAGTTCTGCACACATGGTATACTTTTCTACCTCTATAGGATCACCTGTGTGATTCTGGGGTACTGCTTTCTGTAGCTGTTCTCCGGTAGATACAAATACTGCGATTAGCCTACCTTTACACTTCCATGCAGACTTCCACTTACAACACCAGTAGTTCTTTCTGCTGCCTCTTTTTTTCAGCATGATACACATAGCCTTCTAGTAGCAATACATTATTTCCTTTATGTGACACCATTGTTGGGTAGACGGTTCCTATAGTTCTGGGTGGATCAAATGCCACAGAAGCCATTTTGATTTAGGTACTGTGTGCAAGGAGTTAAAGGCATACTATATGTTGTTTTTTTATACTATTTTTGTGATTGTGGTATTCACGCTTATTAACGCTCGGCCTTATGGGTTTTCGGGTTTGTGATCTCGAAATACTAAAATTTGAGATTTCAGTATTTCAAGATTACAAAGTGGAACCACATATATATATATATATATATATATATATATATATATGTGTGTGTGTGTGTGTGTGTGTGTGTACAGTGGATATAAAAAGTTTACACAGCCCTGTTAAAATGCCAGGTTTTGTGATATAAAAAAAGAGACCACAATAAATCATTTCAAAACTTTTCCCACCTTTAATGTGACCTATAACCTGTACAATTCAATTGAAAAACAAACAAATCTGTTAGGGGAAATAATATAAAAAATAAAAAAATGTACAATACGGTGGCTGCATAAGTGTGTACACCCTTAAACTAATAGTTTGTTGTATGTGCACACCCTTAAACTAATACTTTGTTGAAGCACCTTTTGATTTAATTACAATATTCACTCTTCTTGGGTACACACCTGCCATCAATTAAAGAGACTGATTAACCCCAAATAAAGTTCAGCTGTCCTAATAGGATTTTCCTGACATTTACTCAGTTGCCTACTACAGCAAAAGCCATGGTTCACACAGAGCTTACAAAGCATCAAAGAGATCTCACTGTTGAAAGGTATCAGTCAGGAGAAGGGGACAAAAAAAAAATCCACAGCCTTGGATATACCATGGCACACAGTGAAGACAGTCATCAAAAAGTGGAGAAAATATGGGACAACAGTGACGCTGCAAAGAACTGGACATCCCTCCAAACTGATGAAAAGACAAGACAAAAGCTGGTCAGGGAGGCTGCTAAGAGAATTACAGCAAGACTGAAGGAACTGCAGGAATTTCTGGCAAGTACTTGTTGTGTACTACATGTGACAATAATCTCCCGTATTCGCCATATGTCTGGACTAAGGGGTAGTGTTGCAAGACGGAAGCCTTTTCTTACACAGAAAAACATCCAGGTCTGGCTAAAATTTGCAAAACAATACATCAAGTCTCCCAAAAGCATGTGGGAAAATGTGTTATGGTCTGATGAGACCAAGGTTGAACATTTTGGCTACAATTCCAAAAGGTACGTATCACCAAAAAAAAAAAAAAAAAAAAACACCATCCCCACGGTGAAGCATGGTGGTGGCAGTATCATGCTTCGGGGTAGCTTTTATTCAGCTGAAACTGGGGCATTAGTCAAGGTGGAGTGAATTATGAACAATTACAAATACCAGTCCCTTTTGGCTCAAAACCTTCAGGTGTCTGCTAGAAAATGAAGACAAAGAGGAATTTCACCTTTCAACACAACAATGACCCCAAGTATACATCCAAATCAACAAAATAATATCACCAGAAGAAAATTAAAGTTTTGGAATGGCCCAGCCAGAACCCAGACCTAAATCCAATGGAAAATCTGTGGTGTGACCTGAAGAGGGCAGTGCACAAGAGATGCCCTCACAATCTGACAGATTTGGAGCACTTTTGCAAGGAAGAGTGGGCAAATATTGCCAAGTCAAGATGTGTCATGCTGATAGACTCCCAACCAAGAAGACTGAATGCTGTAATTAAATCAAAAGGTGCTTCAACAAAGTATTAGATTAAGGGTGTGCACACACAACAAAGCATGAGTTTAAAGGTGTGCACACTTATGCAACCAGCGTATTGTAAATTTGTTATTTTTATATTTTCCCCTAACAGATTTGTTTGTTTTTCAATTGAATTGTACAGGTTATAGGTCACATTTAAGGTGGGAAAAGTTTTGAAATGATTTATTGTGGTCTCATTTTTTTACATTACAAAAACCTGGCATTTTAACAGAGGTGTGTAAACTTTTTATATCCACTCTATCTATATAAATATGTGTGTGTGTATATATATATATTAGGCAGTAAGTGTTCACTAATTATATACGATCTGTATTCACGAACATCTGTGCCACTGTTTTTTTTTGTCTGTTCACTCAGAAAGATGATACTAAGTGTATACTGCACTTTGCAGTAACTTTTATGAATCATGAATTCTTGAATAATTTAAGGCTGCAAGAAAATCAATAGGAAAACTAAAATTAGGGGGAAGAAGGTGTGAGTTAGTCCTGAGGTGTCTGTTCACTCAGAATGGTAGGCACTTAGTGTAGGCCTTCATGAATTTAGCTCTGATTTTCTCCTCAAACTCTGAGGATGTGGTAGATTATTAGATATTGGCTACATTGTTGCCACAGTGCAGGTAGGTAAAAAGGTTCAGGTAGTACCATAGCTTTCAACTTTCCATCCTCAAAATGTGGAACACCAGCCTTCATAATGTGGAACAAATGTGTAAAATGTGGAACAATGCTAATGGCATGCTAATAGCTTCAACTAGGACGGTCATAGAATGGTTAAAATATGCCAATTTTACTTGTAAAACATATCTTTTTATTAAACAATATGATTCATTTCTATTTAGCATGGATATCAGTTAAAAAATTCCTAACACAGATTGTTTGTCAGACCCTTTCAATGTGGAACTTTGAGGAACATGAACCTTTAAGTCCCCAAGTGAGGTACGTTCCTTATAATGAGGTACACTTGAGAGGTATGGGTAGGACGTGACTGATTATGACCTGTTCATTTAATTTACCTTCCTGGGAAATGCAGGACAAGTTGGTCAAATTCCTAGAAATCACATGACACGTGCACCTGCATATTTTGCCATAAAAATGAGATGCATTGTAATAATTAAGGTGTTATGCTTTAAAAGCCAGGTACATAGGTTCATAGGTTCATTGGTAGGTACTAGGCTATCTGCCCGAGGGCATTTATAAGCCTAGCCAGAGTGTGTCAGCTTTTGCTGCCCCATTGATTGATTAACTGATCCTCTGTCAAGAAGAGCCAATGAAGTGATCCCAGGGGTGTATTTCCTGTTACCCACCCACTCGTCAAGGTTTCTCTTGAAGAGTGTTAGTGAGGGGCTCTGCCTAATGTAGTTAGGAATTTTGTTCCAAAGCATGGGGTGTCTCAGTGACAGGAATCTATCCCTCCAGCATGTTCTATTTATTGTTGTGATGAGGTTTAGCTCACTAGAGCGCGTGGCTCACAGTGACTTGGATTTCTTTAGGTGGAGCATGTCCATCAATTCTGAGATGGACATGGCTTTGTAAGTCAGGCAGAGATCACCTCTGAGTAAGCAATATGCCACTGAATACAGCCAGAGTGTTTTCAGTCGGGCTGCATAGGACATATGTTTGAGGCCAGTAGTCATCTTGGTGAGGTACTTTTGTGCTCTTTCCAGCTCTTGAAAGTGTCTTGTGAGGTACATCCCAAATGGGGCATTGCACTCTATGATGGGTCTGATGAGCGACAAGTAGAGGGGCACTATAACCTCTTTATTTCTAGATGCGAACCCTTTAGATGAGCCATATAGAAGGATTGTCTAACTACTTTGGCAATATGATTGTCAAAGGAGAGATTACTATCTGCCTGAGGCCCCAGATCCCTTATTACCTCTCCTGTATTAAGGGGGCTGCCACCTATGTGGTAATTTGAGGGTGTTTTGTTTTTCCCAAACGAGATGACTATGCATTTTTTGGCATTTAGCTTGAGGCCATGGCTTTGACACCAGGTGTCCGTCTCAGTAAGGCCCTTTTGGAGGATGTCCATGTTAGCCAGAGAGTCAATTATGGCTCCCAGTTTGCGGTCATTGGAGAACTTGGTTAGCCATAATCTTCCTGTGTTTGCCTGTACTTTTGAGAAGTATATGCTGAACAGTAGGGGTCCCAGGACTGAGCCTTGCAGGACACCACTTGTGACTGGTTTAGAGTCGGACCTGGAGCCCGCTATTCTGACCGTGTGAGTTCTGTCTGTAAGCCAGTATTGATTCAAAATTCAGGAAGCTTAAATTATATAAATTGCAAAAAAAATATATGCTTTCAAGCAATGTAGTGGACTTCACTTTTTGATCAAATTATTGCTAAAGCCAAAAGTTGTCAGCAGTCCCCTCTACTGAGACTCGAACAGGACTAGAGATTAAACACAACCTGAAAAACTCCAGTACTTCCTCCTATGTTACCCAGAGTAGCTAAAAGCCTCTCTTGTCTGTTACATGGCACTCTGTGACTGGTACCAACACAAATACAATATCAAGGGACCTACATTTATGCTGCAACATAAATAGCACTTCTTAGCTTGACAATTAACTCTTCCCAAGCATATAACAAACTTCAAATTTCCTGTAAACCAAAGTATGTCTTTCACTATAATGAACTTGTACTTCCAATTTAACCTAGTCCTAGCCCCTGTATCCTAAATGGACAAGACAAGAACAACTATTTGAACATACCACTGCGACTTCAGAGTATAGGCTTCAAAAGGCCTGATGGTATGTTGTCCAAGAAGCAGCCTACAAGCCTAGGAAGCTACAAAAGAGATCCTGCAAAAGGAATCTGATGCAGTTATGAAACTAGGTCACAAAGAGGTAAGCAGAACACAATGATGTATGCAGACATTGGCATATCACTGCACAACTGGCTGTTGGGGAATATAAGAGAAATGGTGGAACTCCAGGTCACTAAGATAGTGACAGCCTAGAACCAACCAAGAATTATTAAGGCATGGTTTCCTAGTGAACAGCTGGCAAGATGTGCTGTAGATGTTTATATTAGAGCAGCCCCTGCTAAATATAATATAATATATTATAATATAATATAATTAATATAATACCTAAGGCTTTTGATACAATACCCCACTCAGGTATATAGATAAGCTCCCTACTTTAGGTATAAACCCTTTTATTATCACCCAATGGATAGCCAACTGGCTCACTGATAGGCCCCAGGTGGTCAAAATAGGTGAGGCCACCTCAACCAAGAGGCCAGTCACTAGCCCACCCCTTTTTGGCATCTATTTCTCTGAAGTGGAAGCAAATGCTGAAGGTTTGCAGCTAAGTTTGCAGATGATTGCAAGCTGGGGGTTATCATCGACTACCCTGCAGATGCTAGCATTCTTCAAGAAGGTCTGCCTCTGATTAACAAATGGTGCCAAAACCATGGTATTAAACTCAATGCTAAGAAATGAATAATTGGACCCTTTGGGAAATCATCTATCCCTGCTAATTACCATGTTGATAATACACCCCTAAGAGAAGACCCATTGGTTAAGGATCTGGGTATGCACATAGACTGTAGCCTTCCCATCAACCACCACAATGCCACAGTGGTGAAGAAATCCTTTTATGTTGCGTAACTTCTAAGTAAGGGCATGGCATCTAGGTCCAATGAGGTCAATAACAAATGAATGAATCAATCAAAATAATATTGCAATTCTATTCTATAAATGAATACTGCTTGTATTGTACTCTGTATGTCATCTGGTATACACAGAAATCCTACAGTACAAAAAATGCAATATTTGCTATTTACAATTTGCAACTTTAATAATAATCAGCTTTTACAGTTATGTTGAAGGTTGCAGCATCTGTTACAATCATGTCATCTGCCTGTAGCCCTCATAACTCTTTTATCTCTGTAGGTCTTCTATCTCTGCTTTTTTCCTATCTCTCTAGTATAGTTGCCTCTGGTAGAAACACCTTAACATCTAACACATTATGAATCAAAGATGTGTTCTGAGAGGAGCAATCTGGGAGTATGTCCCTTTGAAATTAATGTTGAAGATAAAGCACATATTCCTTGTCTGATAACTGCCAGTTCCCCAAATTATTTGTTAGCATTTGGCAATAATGTAAATGAAGTGTCATTGTCCTGGAATCATGTCAGTCTTGCCAGGTTGCTGTAGATCATTATACCTTTTAAGGACTTCCTGTCAAGCTTCCTTAAAATGTGGTATATCCATAGGCTGACATAAGATTGAAGACGCTGGCAAGTTTATTTTCAATCTTCTCCCCATCAGTAAGTGAGAAAGTTTACCTCACCTGCTTGCAGATGATGACAACTTAAGCTAAATAACAGCTGTAGGATTCTTCCCATCCAGTTTTTCTTCTACGTTTGTGATTGATTTTTTTTCAGGTTCTCTAAATTTCTTCTTTTCTGGCATCCATACAGTGCATTTCCTAGCCAATAACTGAAATTTAAACAAAATAGAAATTTACTGGCTCTCTTTTCTGACTTTCTGTTTTTACTATTACTCAGTGAGCTGCCATCCTGGAAGTCCTCTTTGTTTATTTTGCGATTATTCTGTTTCAATCCTTAGAGCAATATTTCAGATTCACATTATGCTCAGGTTTGGTTTTACTACTGCTATGTCATTAGTAATGGTTACAACACCTTCCAGTCTTTCAGTGATCTCTCAGGAAGATCTCGTAATGCTGATGAAGCACTAAATTACATTTTAAATCATCTGTGTGTTCCTAATGATGTGCTGAATTTACGCAGCTTTGAATTATCTTAATCAATTTTGATATTTTCAGGCACTTGAAAAATATTTAGCTTGCTGCCTGATGGTCAGTCCTTTTTAACAATCCTAAGTGGCTATTGCTTCCTTAGAATTGTTCTTTTTAGATTGTGATCAGATGTTGTGGATATATGATAATTCTAATCTTCTCTGTTTTAACTCAGTAACTATAATATTCACTCAATGAGTAGCCTCTTTTTGTTTGTTTGTCTGCCATAACCATTTCCCACATGTGCTTTAATGCCTTCTTTAGTTCTTTGGCCTAATTTCATTAGAACTCTCTTTGGAGCACATACACCTTGGGAAATCTCTGGGTTTCTCATAAGGATATATTGATTTAAAGAGCAGCCAGGAAAACTGACAACTTGCTTTGTTTGCATCTGCATTTCCTTGTCTCTGTACACTGTATTACTCTTTAAATTGTTGCTGATATGCATGTACTTTGCAACTGCTCTGTTTGATTCCACTGTTGACTTCACAAATATGTAGATTGTCATCTCTCTGAATATGCACATTTTCTCCTACATGAATGCAAATGTGTGCCATCAGAAAACATGCATATTAGGTTTTATAATAATGTGCTACTCTTTGGCTTTACAAAGAAGTACATGCTTACCCTCACTGAAGCATACTCTTCCTTGGAACACTGGGAATATATCTGCTCATTGTGTAAAGGCTTAACTGTACCCATTTGTACACAAACTATTCTTCCCAAAATATATTGATATTATGTTACAGTGATGCAATATGATATAAGAGATCACAAGCCCTGTTTCTATAAATATGGTGCAGCTCGTTTTAGCCACGTTTGCATTATGTGATGGGTAAAGTGGTTATATGATGGTTTAAATAAGTTAGTAAAGAAGTTTAAACTATCGTCTATACCTTGCAAACCTGAATCTGTGCATTAACTTTCTATTTAAAGCATTACGTACATATCAGTGTGAAGGCAAAAATCAGCACTTTTGTCATTAGTAAATCTCTACGACTAGTGATTAGTTTT
This sequence comes from Protopterus annectens, assembly GCF_019279795.1. Lineage (NCBI taxonomy): Eukaryota > Metazoa > Chordata > Ceratodontiformes > Protopteridae > Protopterus > Protopterus annectens. The sequence goes on from NC_056751.1 coordinate 777,160,777, forward strand.
CTGTCAATTTCTGTGTGCTGCTGCAGATACAGAATCTGCTGTACACACATACTTTCATAAACTGTTCATACTTTGCGACTAAAATATCAACAAAACATTATGACCTATTTGGATCATCTGTTTCCAAAACATTTTTCTGCCCACATTGTTTTTTTTCTTCATTTTATGAACCAACACACTGGAAGGAAACACATAGGACAAAGTGGAATAATAAAAAAACAGTGTTTACTCAACCATTTAGCGTTTTCATCCACGGTACTATGGACTTCATCAGAATATGGCTCACATAATGCACTTGGTTTAAGTAGACTGCAAACCTCCCCCATTTTTTAATTAATCAACTGACAAAAGTAATTAAAATAATTAAAAGATCTTCCCAAAAGTCTGTAATTTAGGGGGTTATCTTTGAGGCTAAATTTAATGACTTGAGTAAAACTTGATGAGGCATTAACCAATTGTTTTTTTTTTTGGAAAATGTTAAGTGTTTAAGTCCTTTGTTTACTGTGGACCTCACCCTTATTTATTTTTTATTCAGATCATTTAAAGTATATTCTAATTGAAATATTATTTGCTATAATTTGCTCATGATAAAGTTTTGAAGACTTCAAGTGTTTTTGCATGTTGTCAGGAAATCTTGAAATTATTAACTTTAACCCTTGCTTTTATGTTGAAGTATTTTGTCATGATCTTGTAGCTTCAGGTTTCTGGTTCATGTCCCTTAATACTATAGTTTCCAATGTATGCTTTTAGCAGTACTTCAAATTTATCATGATGTAAAGATAAATGATCTGGTTCTACCACTGGCATTTGTCAAAAAAAAATGTCATAACAGTGGTGTAAGAGCAGCACAGTATGTTCGTTGAAATGTCAGATGATTATACAGTATCAAGATGAGATAAAGTTGTAAAAATTGATAATATTGTACTGTACTGGAATTAACTGGAAACAACTGAAATGAGACTGAAAAGAAAGTCTTTATCTGGTATTTTCCCAAACTCGTGCTGAACTGGTGCCAGTCTCTCCTTTATGGGCCAAGTCTTGTGTACTTTTCAGAATAAATTATTCAAACACTGTAGTTTGTTTAATAGGGCTTTATTAAATGTTCACAATATCCAAATAGTGTCTTAATTCACAGTGCTGATAAACAATTTCCAAACTTACTGAATGTCATATTCTGATTTTCCTGAACAACGTAAACTAAAATAGTCTTTATTTGACCTGTCTTCTGTACTCAGGCTTCAGTGCCTATATCGTAGCTTAATTGTCACTGTAATGACAGGTCGAACAAACTAACTGACTGACATCCCTAACTGTATCAGAAGTATATTTTAATAATACCAAAATCCTGTAATGCTTTACGTGCCCTCTTAGTCTCAGTTCCCTTGGTTTCCAGGCCTGGTCTTAATCTAACATTCCATTAAGGAACATTCTGTAGCTGGCAAGATTGTATCTTTCCCTTGAGAAAAGAACATTCTGCATCTCTGTATTTTCTGCACATTTTATGCTTATCTTTCCTTTTTACTAAACTGTCCCTCATGCTTGACCAGCAAGGTTATTCTTTCTTTCTTCTTAACTGTCTCTTATGCATAAATAAAATGCAATTTCTATGCCTATTTTGCCCTTTAGCCTGTCTAATGTCTAATAACTACTTTAAAATAGAAGTCGCTAATCTTACAATTACCTCTGAGGTCCCTGACAAAAGTCTACAGGGACCTACTTCGGTAGTAATCTCACATCTATATTCTTAACTACTGTATACAGCTTTATGCTACCTGACTCATAATCTGAAAATATTTTTTATTTGGTAAACCTGCAATTTTAATTTTGAACACCAGGTATCACTTGAGCATTTATAACTAGGCAATTGTTTACCAGACATGAAGCTGTTAACTTTGATTTGATTTTCATATTACCTAGATTCATAGTCTTTAGAGTCTTTAAGTCTACGTTCTGATGTATGACGGATATATTTAAAGCCTGTACATTATTCTGAAAATGAGTGCCTTTTAATTCTGTGACTTTTAAAGCTGATTAACCTGTCTTTGTGAATCTTTATTTAAGTTAGACAGAGTACAGACTGTTAACCCTGCTTATATTTCTTCCATATCTCTATATGCTGTAATGGTAAAGTTACACTGTTTATTACCTATTTTTTTACCTTATGAACTGATGCCTTAGTGTAATATGATATCTCTCTCTTACAGCAAATGAAATATTTTCTGTTGTTTATAAATTTATATCTTTAAACATTGTACTGTTTTTTTTATTGTACAGCCTATCAAGCATGATGGCTATTTTCTGAAGACTAACTGAAATCTGCACTAAAGAGATAACTTTATAAGTGGTCTTGAAGCATAATTACCATATCCTGTGTTAACTTGTGTCTATACATTTTCTTTTAAATTTGCTCTATAATGCTACTTACCTTTTTTAACTTTTATGTGCTGTAATAGATGTCCGCCTCCTAAATTTGTGTCTGAAATGTTTTATGAATATTCATGAGCTATAATAGTTTACTAAAACCTATACTTTCTGTATTTTAAGTTTATACCTTTGCATTGACTGTTAGTATCCTTTTAATTTTCTGACTAATGTACAATAATTATGTAAAGTGCACTAAAATCTGTAAATTAATTAACAAATTAAGCCTGCCACGTCATAGCTCGAGTATACTGAATAACTATTGCTACCTAATAGTTAGATAACTTATTTTAATAAGCCTGTAAAAAATAATTCTGTCACTTTACCCTATCAATTTTGACTGTTGAACTTTTTACATTCTCTCTCATGACCCTTAGATTTTAACATACTGTTCTGTGAGTGAAACTCCACCCACTGTCTCACCATAACCGTTTCTTTAGCTGACATCATTTAACTTTTCAGGAGTACTGAATGCTGCAAGAATTTATTATTACTGTCTACAATTTTCCTGGATAAATTAATCTTTGCCATACGGCATTATGGTATACAGTACTATCTTTAATTTAGCTTGCTAAACTGGCTGTAATCTGATTTGATGTGCTTGGCAAACTGCCATCTCTGTACGAAACATGCACAGTCCCAAACTGATTACATAATGTACTCTTTTGTACATAGGATCTGCACTTTTAACTGTATTGTCACCTTGACAATCTAGCATTGACTTTAAATTTTACATTCTGTAAACTAGCAAACATTATTTTGACTCTGTCTATATCATTGCTTATTGTTTATGCATTGCAACACTTTAATACAAAGCTCTTAACTAATGACTGCTAAACAAAACAATTGCACAAAAAAATTAATTTGCCAAATCTGTAACTGTAAACCCTTTATTCTGCGAATTAATTTGACTGTTATTTCTGATATACCTTACAAGACAAAGAGGTATACGGTTACCCTTTTTTTCTAACTGGCCACACCCAATATGTCTTTCTGAGCACTTCAGCTGTGTCAGCTGAACTGGAATTTATTTTATCTTTAACCCGTAAATATGTATGTTCCTGTCATAACCACTTCTTTAAAATCTGTACATTTGCACAAATCTTGTCACTGAAGTCTAAAACAGCATATAACTCTGTTACACTTTGAACTGTTAGCTGCTCTAATCTTTGACCCTTTAAATACTGAAAAAACTGCATTTGTGTCCTCTAATAAAGATTTATGTGTAACTGAAGATGATTTGGCTGTAAACAATGAAATACTGTCATTTGTTTTAACCTTAAACAATGACCGGTTAATGCCCTGAGTTGGTGCTGGACTGCTGCACCCTTTATAGATAGGTTTGGAATGCAGTCTTTTTTATTTTACTCTGAAATGGTAGCAACTTTACCTTGCACTGAAGTCTATTTTTCAGTTATACTGGAATTTACTTTACCAAAATCTGCACTCTGGTTGATCTTTTCCCCACTCAGTGCAATATTTGCACTTGATTCTTAAAATAAGAAACTAAGCGAAGTAATGTGAACTTGAGACATTATCTGCATGTTATGTACGTTGACTGTGTTGACATTTGTATGTGCCAGGGCACTTCTATGGGCTAGGCTTGCAAAAGTGCTAAGGCCATTAGCCTAGTACACACCTATGAACCTAAAACACATGCCTCAAAAATGCACCTTGTGCTAAAACCAATTCTGAATTAAAACTTAAGAAGCCTCAGTAAAATAACAATTATACTAGAATGCTAATAAAACAGTATATTAGTAAAACTAAATTGCAAAGTTTAACTCAAAAATAATAATAAAGATACTTATTAATGGCAACTTAGCACTTAAAAAATATATAATTAATGCAATAAAATGGTTTGAAAGCACATGGATACACATTCCTGTTGCTATATAATATACCAAAATAATGTAAATATAGAGGTTACAGAAAAAAAGCAGCTTTTAATTTGAATGAGCTGCTGACTGATATTGTCTCATTGAGACCAGCACTTGTAGTAGCATTTATTTTTAACTGTCATTTTAGTTCTTGAAATTCTAAAAAAGTTTTCCTTTGGTCCTCCTCTCTATCCTAAATCTACTTGGCCTATTACAGTAAACTTGAATGAGTGGGCGTGATTGTCCTTGAGATGATTATACAAAGCATTACATTCATCTTTCCTTTTAATCCAATATAAATGTTGGTAAATTCTGGTTCTAAAGCTTTTAACAGTCTTTCTTGTATGAAATGCATTGCAAGTCTGGCATATGGCTAAATATACCACCCCTTGCTGCCACAATAATGTTTATGATTAATATTTATTACCCCATAATTGACCAGGGTAACTTCAGAACCTTCCAAAATATATTTACATTGTGAACAATGTCCACATCTACTCATTTTTCCTTTATTGTGAGTAAACGTACCAAGCTTGAGTAGCATCTTAAAACACACATCTTTTTTGTATGCTATAATAGGGGCTTGCCCAACAACAGGCAACGTGTCTTGGTCAAGTCCAAATAATACTCTAATTTTTTAATAAAATTGACTGATTATCATAAAACTGTATGTTGAAAGATAAAATACATGCTATTTTGTATGCAGGCTCTTGTCTATTTATTGTTGTAATTGATTCCCCTGATGTTCTATCATTAACAATTTCCAACAGGGACTTGAAATAACCAGGGGTTCTCTGTACCAAAACTTCACCGAATATTTCTGACAAAACCATATCAGGATAACCTCTTCTTTCTAACATGATTTTCAATATCTTACTTTCAGTCTGAAATTCACTATCATTCGATACCATGTGGGCAAGTCTAACACATCGCCCATTGACTAATGCTTTCTTCTGATGGATTGTGTGCCAGTTATCAAATGTAATAACACATTTGAATAAGTGGGTTTACAATATATGGTAGATTCAAAACCACATTTTTCCTCATTTTTCTGTAAAATCACATCTAAATAATGAACTTTATCACCCTGTATGTCCATAGTGAACTTAAGAAAGTATGTGGTTGAATGTAGATAGTCAAAAATGTATCTAATCTTCCAAGGCTATTGTTCCAAAATAGTATAAGATCATCCAGGAACCTTCCATATAATGACAAACTTTTCTGCAATTCTGATTTGAGAACAAACTCAAGCTCCCAATAAGCCAGTACTATATTGGCAACAAGAGGGGCACATGCAGCCCTCATTGCTACCCCTTTTTTGCCTAATGTTCAAACACCAAAAAGTTGTTTGCTAGGACAATTTCCATCAACATCTTAAGTAATTCAGACTTGAATATACATCAATCGATGGTTATGGCCTTATGGTTTGATAAAAATGAAATTTAAGAGTAATGACAGATTTTCCCTAGAGTCATAGTACTGTTTAAATCTACATTTTATGACTGCTGGGTCAGTTTGTTACTCAATAGTAAAACTAAATGTACTAAATGCTTTTATAGTGCTATTGTTGGCTAGTTCAAGAGCTGTAGCAACTTGCTTCCAATTTTATTCCAGATTACCTTTCCTTGGAATAGGTATCAAAATTGTTAACAAGATAAAAATATCACTACTTTTATGTGTAGTTATGTGGCTTTATTTTAATTTTCCATTTTATTGAAAATGGGTAGTTGCACACTGTCTGAGAATTTTTCTGAATTCATAATGCCACTTTATTTTTTCATTTGTATTATGCTTTATCATTCTGACTTATATTATGTTTTTTTTTTTTCAATTTTAGTTTCACTCTTTTAATTTTTATAATGTTTTATCATTTTGGATTTTGAATATATTGGCTGCTGGTCTAGTCCCTGTTAGGTATGTGGGGTTTATCTTTTTGCAATTTGTGCGTAATGGTAGTGTGGTTAGTATAGCCAGGTCTTTCACATTCTAGTTTGCAACATTGTTAGTAAAGGTGATCCACAAAGAACACATGGAATGGAACCCATCTTCTATAAACCACCCCATGTGACATCCTTGGATTCTTTTCTGCACTGTTGCTTAACTATATCAAGTAATACAATAAAGGTACACATAAGGGACAAATGTATGCATCTAAACACTTTATGACAGCAAATTTTCTGAGGATAGAAATCCTGTGACATACTGCTCACACTAGCATTATGGACATTTAAAGATGCAGCAACTATTTGTATGCAATAAGTTATACGTTAATGGTATGTGATGAATATATGGCAGATACAGTCAATATTTGTGCTTTTTCACCTATACTAAAGATGAAAATGATGATGAATGTAATTACTGCATCATTGCAGATCAAAATTAATTTCATCTGCGTTTTCAGAGTCCACACAGTCAGGCTATGTTTTGCATTCAGAATTATAAAGAATGCCCCCATATGCCTAGCCAAGCTATTTAATCACAAGCAAAATCTCATCACTCACTTTTCCAGAATAAAGTTAAAAATGCTATTCACATACCTGGCCTTGAGTGAGGGTTCTTTCAAGAAGAAATCAGATTTATCTCAAACAATTACATATCACATCATCACAAAATTAGTGTTCATGATGAAACTCTATCTGAAAAATATGTGACATTGTTTTAAAACACATAGAAAGCACTGGTGATGTAATCTGCACTGATGATGTAACCTGCACTTTGGATGCTGTTTACAGTATGCTTTCTCTGAATCATTTACTATACCAGCATAGCAAAACTTTAATGCTATTTAATTTTATGGCTTAAATATGTACATTCTTAACAAAAAGACTATCTCTTTACTCATAAATGCACATAAAAAGCAGGCACACTCAACCATTTCTCATATTTGCCTCTAAAATTGGCTTCCCATAAAGGTTTGCAATTAACATCGGAAATATAATTTAGACTTGGAAATACTTTTTTTTGTTATATTTTATATGACACCTGTGGTCTTTTATATCACTTCTTAGGTTGTGAATATAAATGGAGCTAAAGAAAAATGGCCCGAGGGCCTATACAAGCCTAGTCATAACAATTCCCTGGCTATTTCTTCCCACAGTATTTACTTCCCTGGACCCCTGTCTAGCAGGGTGACTGACGTGATCCCCAGGGTGAATTTCCTATCTCCCATCCTATCATCAAGGTTACTTTTGAAGAGGGACAAAGAGGTGCTCTGCTTGACATGTATAGGCAGTCTATTCCAGAGTCTGGGGAGTCTCTGGGTCAGGAACATATGCCTCCAGCATGTTTTGTTCATTGTGATGACAAGGTTTAGGTCCTAGGAGGGTGCGGCTCTGATTGATTGGGATTTCTTTAAGTTTAGCATGTCCAACAGCTCTGGGTTTGACATGGCCTTGTATGTTATGCAGAGATTGCTTCTGAGTAGACGATATGCGACAGTATGGGTGGAGTTTTTTTAGATGGTCAGCATAGGGCATCTGCTTTAGGCTTGTGATACTTTTAGTGAGGTATTTCTGTGGCCTTTCCAGTTGTTGCAGATGTCTTGAGAGGTACATACCAAATGGGGTATTGTATTCTCTAATGGGTCTAATGAGGAATGAGTACAGTGGGACAATGACTTCCTTTTTTCTGGATGAAAAGCCCTTAGTGATGAGGTGTGCCACATAGAAGGATATACTGCCTGTTGTGCTTATGTGGTTATCAAAGGTGAGACCACTGTCCACCTGTGTCCCTAAGTCTCTTATCACACTTTCAGTGTTTAGTGCTACCACCTATGTGGCAATTCACGGGTACATGTGTTTTCCTAAAGGGGATAACTATACATTTCTTGGCATTGAGCATGAGCCCATGGCTCTGGTACCAAGCATCTGTTTCTGTAAGACCCTTTTGTAGAATATCCACATCATTTGGGGATTCAATAATGGCTCCCAGTTTGCAGTCATCTGCGAACTTTGTTAGTCAGAGTCCCTTAGTGTTGGCCTGTACTTCAGAGAGGTAGATGCCAAACAAGAGCGGTCTCAGGACTGAACCCTGAGGTGCTCCACTTGTCACTTGTCTGGAGCTGGATTTGGAGTTGGCTACTTTTACAGTGTGGGTTCTGTCAGTAAGCCAGTTGGCAACCCATCGAGTGATGTAGGGATAAATGCCCAGCTTAGTAAGTTTATCTATGATTCCAGAGTGGGGGATGGTGTCGAAGGCCTTGGCAAGGTCCAGATAGGCTGTGTGGCCACTTTACCCATGTCCACGGCTCTGGATACTGATTCGAAAAAGTCAATCAGGTTCAGGAGAAAAGATTGGCTCTTCTTGAATCCAAACTGTGTGGGGTCCAGTGTTTGAAGGTTGCCAATGTCTTTGTTTATAAGTTCCATGATAATACGTTCCATGGCCTTACAGATCAGGCTCATCAGACTGATTGGGCGGTACTTCCCGGGATCTAAGGTGGAGCCCCCCCTTGTGGAGTGAGATAACTGTAGCTGTGTGCCACTCAGTGGGCATGAAGCCTGAGGTGAGGCTATGATTAAACATGACACTTGGTGAGGTACCAGTTCATTTTGTAGTTCATGTAGTAAAAAGCCTGTGATGTCATCTGGTCCCATGGATGCTGTATTCTTAGCTTTGGAGAGTGCATTTTTTACCTGTGTGGCCGTTATTACTGGAATTTAGCAATCTTTCGGTATTGAGATGGGCTCTTTAGGAGTTGAGGTGGGGGGTGAAGTTTGCACTGAATCGATCTGCCAGGATATTCAGAAGACTAAAAAACTAAAAGACTGAAAATTCAAAATACTGAACAAATTTTTAATGCAGAGGGCAAGCCATCCTGCACCTCTCATGTGGGGCGCTGCACCCCCTACACCCCCTGCTAACTATATATACCAACTCCAAGATCACACAACAGTGGAAAACAGGCAAATTCCATCATTCACTATTTTAAATTTTCAGTCTTTTGGAGTTCAGTCTTGCTTTCTCAGTCTTCTGAAGTAGACCCATGTGTGCATACGTGTGTGTGTGTGTGTGTGTGTGTGTGTGTGTGTGTGTGTGTGTGTGTGTGTGTGTGTGCTGTCATGCACCATACACTGATTGATTACATTACAGTGACCATGAAACAGTGACAAACCACTTCACAGTTAAGCCATGATAAAGGACAAATTATTATTCCCAGGATAAAAATCCAGAGGGGGATATTTCAGGGTGACTCTCTGTCACCATTGCTCTTTTGTCTTGACCTTAACCCATTAAGCTGCCTGCTTAGCAGATTAGGGCATGGCTACATGTTGGCTCCCAGAAAGTAACAAAGTGTAAAGACTTATCTTCTTTTTGTATGTGATTGAAAACTGAATCAGATGAAGAACTGAAAGCACAACTACAAATGGTTAAAACTTTTTCAGAAGATATAAGAATGTTATTTGGTCTTGATAAATGTATAAAAACAACCTTTAAAGCAGGAAAGCTGCAGCACCAAGAAAACATCAGTTTGGGACAGGAATGTGATATAAAAGAACTTGAGCAAGAGGGAGTGTATAAATATATCTGAGAACTGATGAAGAATCAGCAATGAAACATATACAAATGTGAATAAAACTTAGTAAGGAATATTTTAGAAGGTTTAATACTGAAAACAGCGTTGACACCAAGAAATAAAATCCAGGTTATAAACCAATTTGCTCTTCCTGTCCTAACTTAGAGTTTGGGGTGATTGATTGACCCCGAAAGGTATTGGATAGGTTGGACAGGAAAAAAAAGAATGTTTCATGTTCATCAAATGATGTATAAGAATCAGTGTATATCAAGACTATATATTCCCCATTCTGAAGGAGGTATGAGCCTCCGCAAAATTGATTACATGTGTAGATATGCAGTCGTGGGACTGCATACATCTCTGCTGTCCTCACAAGACCCAAACATAATAAAAGTTTTGAAACATGAGGACAGTAAGTCTAAGATGACTTCCGTGCTTAGTTTAATATAAGCATATCGGCATCAATGGAAATCAAACCAGAAGTAGATAGAAATCAGGCAGCAACTGAATATGCCAAAAAAAAAAAATGTCCAACTATCGCATCTCTAATCTCTCATTACCTACCCACTAGATTACTTCACAGTTCTGAACAAGGCCTACTAAAAATCTACAAACCAAGGACCAAAATGGGTCACCTAGTTTATAGCTTTTACCCTTCCAATGCCTGGAATAGCCTACCACTAGATATAAGATCCCTTGAACATCCCAATCAATTCAAAACAACTAAAAAAAAATACCTTCATGAAAAATGGACCTGCCAATGTAATTATCCCTGTAAATACCCCCCTATAACCTTCTATTTCCCTTCTCTCTTCCTTCTCTTCAATAAACAATCTTACTACCTTATCTTCTCCTCTTGCTACATCACTGTACAAACATAACTAGTAAAATATTTCAGCTATGTAACTATTGCACTGTTATGTATATAGTATGTAATTATGAATGTATCCCGCTGATGAATGTATTTCTATGTATTTCACTTGCCACAGTTTAATGTATGACACTGTAATGTAATAATGTGTGGTACTGATGAATGTAATGTGTGGCACTGTAATGCAGTAATCTGTGGTACTGATGAATGTAATGTGTGGCACTGTAATGCAATAATGTGTGGTACTGATGAATGTAATGTGTGGCACTGTAATGCAGTAATCTGTGGTACTGATGAATGTAATGTGTGGCACTGTAATGCAGTAATTTGTGGTACTGATGAATGTAATGTGTGCCACTGTAATGCAGTAATCTGTGGTACTGATGAATGTAATGTGTGGCACTGTAATGCAGTAATTTGTGGTGCTGATGAATGTAATGTGTGGCAGTGTAATGCAGTAATCTGTGGTACTGATGAATGTAATGTGTGGCACTGTAATGCAGTAATCTGTGGTACTGATGAATGTAATGTGTGGCACTGTAATGCAGTAATTTGTGGTACTGATGAATGTAATGTGTGACACTGTAATGCAGTAATCTGTGGTACTGATGAATGTAATGTGTGGCACTGTAATGCAGTAATTTGTGGTACTGATGAATGTAATGTGTGGCACTGTAATGCAGTAATCTGTGGTACTGATGAATGTAATGTGTGGCACTGTAATGCAGTAATCTGTGGTACTGATGAATGTATGTCTATATGTATGTAATATGTAAAATTTCTATTTTCTGTTGGAGCTTTTCTCCTCGGTCCTCCGCTGAAAATGGGTATTTGTAGCCCAGTCAGACAAACCCAGTCAACAAATATAAAATAAATAAAATAAATAAAAATAAAAAAACAAAAGGAAGAATATAAGAAGGATCAGATGAAAAGGCAAGAAATGTGGAAAATGCATAAATACAGTTGCAAGTATAGAAAACTCTTGGAACAACCTCATGTTAATTTAAACCAAAAGACGAAAGGTTAATATTGGTGGCCCAAGATAGTGGACTACTTACACATTGGTTTACAAAGTCCATTGAACATATGGAAGAAACAAACAAATGTAAGTTTTGTAAAACAGAATTGGGAACAGATACGCAGCTTGTTGCTGGGTGTGATATACTAATGGCAGAAGGACTGTATACTGAAAGGCATAGTAATGTGGCAAGACTATTGCACTAGGGATTGTACAAACATTATAATACTGATGTAGCTGAAAAACATTAGAAACATGAGCCACAAAGCATCACATAAAATGATGAAGTTTACATCACATGGGATCACCCATTATCAATGGTTCAAAAATAGATGAGAGAAAATCAGATATAGTAGTCCATGAAAATAAAATAAAAGTAGCACTGATCAGTGAAACTGTTACACCCAGTGACAACAGTGTCTTATGAACAGTAAGACACAAAATCATAAAATACCAGGATTTGCAGGCCAAAATGAGGGCAATATGGAAGAAGGATACCTAGACAGTTCCAATAGTAGTAGGAGCAACTGGACTTATAAACAAGAATTTACAATCATACTTAGATATGTTACGGATTACTTCCACGGTGGTGCAGCAGTAGCATTGTTGCCTCACAGCAAGAAGTTCTCCCGTTCGATTCCCAGCTGGAGTGCGGGGAGTGCCTTCTGTGTGGAGCCTGCATGTCCTCCCTGTGGTTGGGTGGGCGTTCGAAAGACATGCATAAAAGGGCGTGTCTTCATTGAAAGTTGAATGTCGAGCTGGCACCTCAGCTTTTGTGAAAAATCTACTGCAGATCGGAGTTCCGCTGTGGCGACCCCTAACCGGGAAAAGCCGAAAGACAACCACTTAGATATGTTATGTATACATGTAACTCCATACAAATTGCAGAAGGAGTCATTACTGAGCACAATGCGGGTGCTGCAAAGAGCACTTTTGGCTAACATGAAAGATTGAAACAATACTAATTTCATGAAGTTTAATCATACTTTGACTTATGAATGCAGTCCATTCCCATTATGGTATTAGAAACCGAAAAGACTTGGAGAAATTAAAAAAAACAGAGCAAATGGAGAACACGTGTGCATGTGTATACTACCACAAATAGGGGGCTGTTTAGTATAAAGTGACTTTGCTCAGAATCAAACCCTGAAATTATTGGAAAGCGAGTGCCTTAAATCTGTTGCCAGGTCTCCCTTATTTTAATTTTTTTGTTAGTTTTTGTAACTCACTGAAGATTACAGTCTGTCAATATCAATCACAGAATTTCATAGCTGTGGTGTTTGGTATCAGTGGTTCAACAGGTAGCCCAGTTGACTTTGATGTAGAAGGTTGTGGGTTCTCTTCTTTCACAAGATGGTTCAATTGCTGACAGTAGTGTGCAGCCTAAGGGGGTGTGTGCTCTCCTCCTTTGGATGAGATGCATAGTAAATATGTTGGTTCGCCAGCCATTATCCATTGCATATCACCAGCAGATCCATTTTTTTAATGTAATATAAGCAATTTATTATTCAAGGGCGGCAGGCACAGAATTTGTAGATGAAGCCCTGAAATGCAAAGTTGTTTGCCAGCAATAACCTCTTAATTAGTTACAGTTCTCTTTAATGTGAAATTTCAGAGATTGTTCATACTGAATGATATTGGTGGATTATAACGACAGCAGTTTGAGAGGCCTTTTATGATTGAAATGTTCACAAATTGGTAGTGTATTGGTTGGTATATTTTGTTTCACTGCTCAATGGAAAATGTTCAAAACTACACATTTAAAACTCTCCAACTAGTGGTGCTGTATTAAACAAGAAATCTAATTTAATGCAATCAGGAGGGTGAATCAAAGAGCATGTGCATTTATACATGGTTCTAAAAATGTGTGCAGGGGAACTATGGTTTAAAAACAGCCCAAAGGTAGACTTAACCTGCCAATGGCCAGATGCATTTGCTATGAATGTGAATTTCAATGCAGTTTCAATGAACGTGAGGTTTCAAGGGCAGAGAAGTTTTAATGCTAAGTCTGCTTTCATTGTGAGACTGTATTGGTTTGTTTAGGAAATGGCTATCAGTATTTGTGCTATACAATTTAAAATACATTGTTTTAAATTAAATTCAAATATCTGTAATTAATGTAGATGTAAACAACAGTGTTTATGGTAACTAGAGAGAGAGAGAGAGAGACAAGTAATGAGACACTGGAATGCGGGGGGGGGGTGATCCACTGTCCTGCATATGGCTCCATTTGACCATGATCCGTCTTTGCTCTGTACTGTATGATAATCTAACAGCTAATAATACCCAGGTGTTTCCCATACAGATACTCATGCTGACCTCAGCAGTCCAGCTCTGTCCAGTTTACCAACAGGAAAAAGGATCGGTTCCTGTACCACAGACAGAGGCAACAGGAACCCCTCCACCTCTGCGAGATTCTTATGCATTTGTAGCTCACTTTCTGTAGTGGAAATGTCCCTGGCAGTGTCAGGTGCCTTATTCCTGTCATATAATAACGTATTAGTTACCCTTTGCTAAACTTGGCATAGACATGTATTATAAGTACCCACAACACTGATATATTGTACCACTCACTACCATGTCTACTCTATAAAAAGGTTTGTCCTCATTAATTTTGGCCAGGATGCATGAGCCATGTCTGCAGAGGGACAGTAACACTTTATTCTCTTAGCTGGATTGTTTTTCTTGGCATTGCCTCTCTCATGGCTCCTACATTCTTATTTAGATGCAAGTGCTGTGAGACAGCTGCTGGTATCTGACTGCAATGGATTTTCCCATGCACCTGTCCAGTCTGTGTTGCACTTTTAAATCTGGTGCCTTTTGAGCTGCCAGAGTTTACTGTAAGTTTGACTTTGAAAGCTCCTCCAGGACTAATCCTGTTTACTCTTTCTGTCATTCTGATGCTGGGAAGCCGTTTCCCTGAGGGTCTTAAAGCTTGAGTTAGCCTCTGTTTCACACCATCCTCCTCACTTACTGCTCACTGAAATAGTTAATGTATTAATCCCTTTTTCCATCTTACTTTTAACATCTGCAACATCTCTGACTAGACAACCAGTCACTGGAAAGTCTAGTAACTGCATGTCAAGAATCAGTTTGGGATTAATGCTTCTGTTTTGCTCCTTGTGAGTGAAGGAGAAGAGGGACATAAATTTTTGGCCTTCCTAGATGGTACCAATTGATGGAAACACTGAAAATTCCTTGTACCACAGGTACACATATGACACAGTCATAGTGCACAGAGTGTAAATGACTTGAGATGTATCTCCAGGAGTCACCACATCACACATGCACCTGAGTCATTGTACCACAGGTACACATATGACACAGTCGTAGTGCACAGAGTGTAAATGACTTGAGATGTACCTCCCAGGACTATATGAACAGAGACATGATGGAGCTCTCAGAATATGTGTCTGAGGCAGCTATGAACCTAACCTTGAACAATATTCTATCTTCATCAAAAAATATTCCACAATGTAAACAAAAGATTACTGAATTCAACAACTGGCTTAGCTTCTGGTGTCAATCTAAGAGGACACAATACATATCCGCCTGGGAGAAACTGGTAGACAGTCCTAACTGCTGTGTCAGAGATGGCCTGCACTCCACCAAGGTTTTTGTATATTGGTTAAATCCTTATCCACATTCATAATGCCTTTATTAGGCAACACCAGTATTCTAAACCTTCTAACATAACAAAACAGAATCCATTTAACATAAAGGTATTGCTGCTCAGTGCTAGGAGTCTTAAAAGAAATCCACTACCTGTAAGTACTCCTTACCCAGAGAAACATTTATATATGAATCATTACAGAGACCTGGTTCACGACCAATGAAACCTCTCCAACAGTATTCGGTTTCCATGCCTATCTCACATTCAGGCCTACTGCATTAGGTATAGACAGTAAAGGTGGTGTGTCACCATTGTTTCAAAAAAAAATTTCACCTCCAGACTTGTAAGACAGGGTAACAACCTGGAACTTCTTATCCAGCTTGCTATAAACAAACCCCCTTTATCATATCATAGCTAAGTATAGAACCACCTCTGTGTCCCCCTCAGCTGATACATCCAACCTAATTATAGAGTGTCTACGTATTAAGCCAAAAATCATTCCTGTAGGAGACTTCAGTTATTCCTATCTTAACTGGGAGATTTATACATCCTAAAACATGTATGCCCAAAAATTCTGGACTTCGTCAATACAAACTCTCTGATCACAACCAGCGGAGACTAAATCATGGACTTGGTCTATACAAATATGGGGCAGCTTTATTCCGCACCTATTGTAACTTCATCCCTGGTCAAATTACACCACAAATCAGTCACACTCCACC
>NC_056751.1:777181816-777211816 GCF_019279795.1 Protopterus annectens
AAATCAGGGGTGTTGTTTTTTGAGTAACCTGCTAAGACTGACATAGCAGACAAATTGACATTGAAGAAATCAAACCAATATTTACAGGATGAAGCTTGCTAGTAAGCAATAGAATTCAACCTTTATTTTAAAATACCAGAAAGAAATATCTTACCCAGCCGTTCCAATAAGCAGATGAATTGCAAGATGGGTCAAATTAAGCACAGATATTGGGCTCTAAAACAATCCAAATATATTTCTATTGCAAAAAATCATGCAAATAATTTTTACAAATAGTAAACGAATAATAGATGTCGATCTGTTTATATATATATATATATATATATATATATATATATATATATATATATATATCTATATATGTATATATATATATATATATATATATGTGTGTGTGTGTGTATATATATATATATACATATATGTACATATATATATATATATATATATATATATATATATATATATATATATATATGGATGTCAAAACCCCCATTGAAAAATCAGCTAGTTGATCAAACAATGATCAACACCTAAATATCAAAACACTAAATATTGATCCACAAAAGACTAAAAAAAAGAAAACCACACAATGTTTTTGCATGCACCACTGCACCCATTCACCCCTTTGCAAATGAAATGTACCAAATGTGAGACTGCACTACAGTGGGGAAGGGCATATTCCCAGATCACCACCTTAACATAGTCTCATTCTGACAAAGCCAGGACATTTCAATCATCTGATTTTCTATCAGCTGTACTGGCTATGTCATTTGTCGACGAGAAAACTCATTGACAGTCTGATCTATTTATATACATATAAAGTCGGTCCATCTCTCTCCACCATAGTATCCCCCTACCTTCCTTATCCATACTCTTTGTAGCTCAGACCAGCACCTTCTGGACATATACAAGCCAAAAAAAACTATAGGTATACTCTTCTACAAGCACTCAATATCCCTTTCCTGGAATAAGCTTCCACCTAGCCTTCACATTACGACTAGTTCCTGCTGCTTCAAAACCTGAGGTCAAGCTTCACCTCTTCAGTTCCAGATCCTGCCCTACCAAAACCCTCCCTAAACTTCTGTAACCGGTCCTTTTTATTTTCCTGATCGCTCCTACAATCTTCTAACATATTAATTAATCTGCTGATCAATTTCAATACCAAAGAATATGTTACCAGTAGAATGATGGATCTACATTGTTACTACATTCATCTATTATTTATAATTATGTAGCCATTTTAACGACAATTTTTATGTCAAATTCTTACTTCCTTAAGTTGTGTATGTTTGCCTTGTATGGAAATTTTGTAATCCTGGAGCTTTCCTCCAGTTTATTTTTGTACATGCTTTATTAGTGTCTGTATTTTTGTCCAGTTTGTAACTCTTTGCATTTGGTAACGTGGAGCTTTTCTCCATTTTTTTGTAAACTGCCTAATCGTGTTATCTCTGTTTTCATTATTGTAATGCTGCAGCTTTCCTCCTCGGGTCTCCACTGAAAATGGGCCAGTGGCTCAGATGGACTGACCCTGTTAACAAATGTCAAATAAATAAAATAAGTAAATAAATAAATAAATAGATAATGCAGTTTCGTAGCTATCGCCAGTTAAGTTTCAGTATTCTTAAAAAATGTCAGACTGACAGAAGTATAATTCAAGACTCTAGATATTTCAGCATAGGTGGTATTAATGTCAAACTCTTGTCACTTAAATCACATTTCAGTATTGGCAATGCTTATGTGCAATTCTGATCAGTTAAATCAAATGTCAAACTCTAATAAGCTGAAAAAGAATTGATGTGTTTGGTCATCCTAAGAAAACAATGCAGCTGAGATGGAGAAAACAAATAATTTAATGCCAACAATTACATCCAAATACAATAAAATTGAATAATCCCTCAGGCAAGTTAAACAGGATTTCATCCCGCCAAATCAATCGGAACTTCATTAAATTATTCGTTTTCTACATCTCAGCTGCATCATTTTCTTTGGGTATCCTGTAGTGTTAGTTATTTTGTGTTTGGTTATCCTGTCTAATTCTGTCCAAGGCATTTTATGTGCAAAACACCTAGTGAGCCATGTTTTACATTTGTTGGTTGACACATTTCTGATCTGTTGATTATCTGTAACTTTACCCTGCAAATCTTTTGATATTATTTAACCATGGCCTATGTATCTGTGTATTTACATACACAAATACACCCACTTACACTAAATACACCAAACACCTGGAACAGAAATTTCTTATCTAAAGACTATTTTCTTTCTTATTGTGCAGCAGATTTTTCAAATTCCTATAATTTTATTAAGCTGTATGTTGCTACGGGTGAGTTGGCCACAAAAATAACAAGCATGTATTGCTTCGAGTACCACAATTACAACCTGATATCAGGAAAAAGATAAAATACCCTGAAATGTTCAGAGAAAAAAATACCACATGTGTAAAATATTATAATTCTGCAGCTCTATCAATTAAAATGGGTGAAGCAACTATTTTGCATTAAAATGCACAAGAAAACAAACAAATACCATACATAAACTACTAAATGTAAAATCCAAACTAAAAAAAATACAGGTTACCATTTTATAATTGCAATAAGACACTTGAGGATCTGAATGGTACAGGTGTTACTGCACACCCATAATTATAAGACAAGACCACATGGCATGTGGTAATATCTGTACCATGCACACATTCTTGTCCCTTTTTATATACTTATAATGATAAGGTATTGTTAGACATCTCATATACTGGTCTGCAATAAACATATTGTCGATATTAATTGACATAACTTTTAGACGGTATGCTACAAATGCATTTTCTATCAGTTGAGTAGCTTCTGGATCTCTCTCTTTGAAATAGTCAAGGCTTTTGAGTCAACTACTGTTACCTAAATGAAATGAAAGCTGGTATCATCTGCATTTCATAGAACTTTATGTACACCCCTCACCTATCTTTTTGTTTAGTTTATATTTATACTCCAGTAATAATCAGAACTAAAGATACAGATCATAGGTTCATAGGTATTGACTATTGATTTATAAGGACATCTAGAGGCCTAGCCTTCCATTCCCATGGTTGTGTTTAGACCTCATATTGTCTGAATAGGTAACACAGAGATGGACAAACAAGAATATGCTGGGACGTTTACACATTGCCTTTATTCATGGAGGACAAGGATGCTAAACCAGGGAGAGGCTGAATTTTTGGTTACCCATTCATTCATCCTAATTACTTTGAATAATGAAGTTGCTTTATGTGGAAGATGGTTCCATAGAAGCAGAATTCTCTGTGATATATACCTATCCCTCCAACATGCTTTACTTATGTTGTAGAAGAGATTGTGATTGCTTCATCATGTGACTATGCCTCTACTGGACTTGCAAATGGTAATAGTTTTAACAGGGCAGGTTCTACTGAGGCTCTGTACATGAGGCAGAGGTCACATGTCAGTAGTCTGTAGGCTACTAAGAAGAGGGGCAGGTCACTGAGATGCACTATGGGAAGGCTTTGGTAAAGGGGGCAGCTACCCTCGGTGCAGAGTGCTAGGGGATGCACCAGAGTTCCTGTATTCTTTTTTTTCCTTACCAAAATGCTGGCACAAAAAGGTGCTTCAGTGCTTCATATGAGGGAATTGTGGCTCTCACTGTAGGAAGTCAACTGGTATATCAATCGGCTTTCTACTATACAAGCCAAAGCTTTTTTTTTTTTTGCTGTATACTTGAAGAGTTGGGAGAATTGCTAAATTTAGCTGCTGATTAGTACAGTAAAAGCAGAAGTCTTTTTTTATTTTTTTCTCTTTACTTGAAGAGGTAACGGGCAGGATATTGTATTGGGGACCAGTACCAGCTGCTAGATGTGCCAGCTATGGCTTTGTTGAGATAGTGGACACAGTTTTTATGATATAGGCCCTTGATTTTGTTAGTAAGAAAATGTGGTCATTCCAGTTGTGACCAGTGTTTGGGCTAGTACAGACCTAAAAGATTTGGCTGGAGTGCAGGGAGTGCCTTCTGTGTGGAGTCTGCATGTCTTCCCTGCGGTTGGGTGGGCGTTCGAAAGGCATGCGTAAATGGGCGTGCCTTCATTGAAGGTTGGATGTTGAGCTGGCACCTCGGTGTTCGTGAAAATCTACTGCCAATCATTAGCGGACCGGAGTTCTGCTGTGGCGATCCCTAGCCAGGAAAAGCCGAAAGACACAACAACAACAACAACAATAATCTACTTAAACCTGTCATACTCAATTTGACCTTAACAAATGCATCAGCTGTTTATTTTACTTTAGTGATCGGTCTGTTCCTATATTGATGAGACAATGCACTATCAAATATATGCTAAATGTTCAGCAAATGACAGCTATTTATTAATCTTCCTGAACTATTTTTAATGACTGTTTCAAAGGTTTGAAAGTCAAGGCAGACATGGTGTGTCTCTTTTTTGTTTGTGTATGTGTGTCTTTGAGGAGTGGCTGCCTACAATATTTGGGGAACATGATACACATTATTAGGCTGGAGGGATGAGAGATGGTTTCTTACAATTTAATGAATACCAGTGGCAGGGGAGACAGACAAGACATGAGCTGCCAGTGAAACATGATGACATACAGTCAGAGGTGCAGTGAAAAAGGGCAGCACAACTGAAGCTGGCCATATTAAAGCTCTGTTTGCAGGTTTGGCATGTGCAGAACAGGACCCAAGTTGTTCTTCCTTACTCTTTAATTTGTCTATGTAATAGTTAAAGAATAAGAAGCTGGACACGTTCCTTAACTTAGTGTTGATTACAGCTGGTATTTAAAATGGGAAATGCATTCCGTCACAAAGTCCTTCCTAGTTCCCTCTTTTCGCTTCCTTTTGCTGCAGTGGCACAGCCTTTTGATTTCTTCCATCTCTATAGATTGTGTCTTTTTTTGTTTTTGTTTCTCACCAAGAGACAAATGAAGAAGAAGAAATAGTGTCCCAGTGACTGGCTAGTTACAACTCAATGCTTCCGCTTCATGTCCAGGCGTTTAACATTTGATTCAGGCGCTGTCACTATTCCTGCACTGACAGCATTGCGTGCTGTTATAGTCAAATACTGAAGAGAGAAATTATACTCTGATGTGCCAGTGTTGATTTAAATGTAACTGTTCTGTGAGGAAATAAAGGCTATGACTAACCATCTTACAATCAGGGCAGCTGAAGTGATTAGCATTTTGTATGCATCTCAAAAAGGTTTCTTAATCTGCAGATTTATTGTTCAGGCACACATCTATTCTTACAGTTCTTAAACATGAAACTATTCTCTTACAAGATGGGTGAGTATAGCCATCAACTAATTTAAGGCAAAAAAAAAAAAGAGTATAAGAAATGAAATTTAGCTTTGGCACCTGTCCCTTAGTTGACTCATTTCAAGGAAACTTAATCCTCATATGAACTTCCATTCTCGCTCACACACACACACACACACACACACACACACACACACACACACACACACACACACACACACACACACACACACACACACACACTCTCTGCTTTATTTATTTATTTGCTTAGTTCACATTGATATTTGTTTACTGGGAGAGTCCAACAGGATAATTTTACCATTTTGAGCCAAGGCCTAGGGAGAAAAGCTCTAGAAATAAAGAACACAAAATACATATACATAGTTGAAAATGAATATCATATTACAATATACTGTAAATACTTTCAGCCAAAGTAGCTTCAATTGCAGAAAAGATCAAAAGAAAACAGATTCTTTGTTGGACACTCTGCAGTAATCAATATTGTATCTCTGATAACTGATCTGTTAATTCTATATTTAATAACATACAGTGTATATAATTGAAAGTCAGGCTGTTGTAAATATTGTATATAGTTGTTTAAAATGATATTTAAAAAATATGATGTAAATGTTATTTTAATTGAAAATAAAAAAAATGTTGAGGAAAAAAAACAGATTACGATGGTTTGGACATATGTGCAGAAAATCAGAAAGCTATCTGGTGAAGAAGAAGATTTGAGACAGACAGGAAGAAGGTAAGAGGAAATGGGGTGGATGGATTGTGTGAGAGAAGATCTCTGAATGTCAGGCATGAGTCTTAGAGAAGGCAGGAGTGTGGCACTGAATTCAGAGAGATGGTGACAATTAACAGGATTCCTGGACCCCATGTAGAAAACAGGAAAAAGGAACATGAGGATGATGATGATGATTGCAATATACTGCAAATACATAAATGACTAGAAGTATTAGTACATATATGACATATAACACACACATATATACAGTACCATGTACCATTGAAATGTGTTGACATGTTATAAGTGCGAGTGTTTATTATTAACTCATAAAATTTCAAACACTGGATAAGGAGGAGGAGACGAACAAAGTGAAGAGTGAGGAAATGTATTTGTTAGAGGTAATAAGTGGGGTAGACATGGGAAGGAGGAGAAATAATGAGCAAAATCAAGATTAAAAGTGAGGAAAATACGAGCAAAAGTAAGAGAAATAAAAGTAAGGCTAAGGAGAGATAGGAGGTATAAAGGTGTTCGAGAAGAAGGAAGTAACAGTTTAGCCAGGAGCATAGCAAGCACAAAGCCAGGAGTGAGAGAGGAATTCTTTTAGTTACAGTCTAAATAAATGAATGTTATGTATTTCCCTGATTGGTGCAGAGCTCGTATTCCAGACTTTTGTTTCACAGCATGAGTACAGACTTTCACTGCAGCTTTTGTAAAGCTTATAGATGTCAAGTACATTTTGGCAGAAGAGCGAAGGTGACAACTTGGGAGATAGTGGTGCAGAATTGTACTTACAGCTATATCTGTCTACATAGGATGTGCCCATTGGCTAAACTGACAGGCTGTACAAGGTCTAAACTATCTGTAATGGATGCAGCATCAGATGGTTAGAGGGCCATTTAATGTTTGCTATTATCCCGATGATTAAGCAGTATAATTTCTCTCCCTGCATAAGTTAAATAGGTTATGACTCTAGGATCTGTTCCAAAGATGTCACACATATAGATATCAGGGGTACTTGGGAATATCCTGTTTTTTCTGCCTCTCTTTTAGCCTCAGACAGGTAGCACACAGACAACAAGCTATGTCCTCTCTCCCTGTCATAGTAAAGAGCACTTGTCTGAATCTGTACCCCTCTTACCGCATCAGATTGACTTCAGGCTACCTATGTGCCCCGTTCAAGGTTGTACAGTTAGCATAAGAATTACTGCTCTTCCAGCATTATTGGAGGAGGTCAGTCTAGGCTTGAAGTACTTTATTTATTTATTTATTTGATATTTGTTGACTGGGATAGTCCGACTGGGCAAATACCCTTTTTCAGTGGAGGCCTTGGGAGAAAAGCTCCAGATTACACCAATACAAGATAATTTACATGCAAACGTAATGTACAATAGAGAGACTACATATTGAAACATATACAAAAAATTAACTTGATAATATAAGTAAAAAAATAAAATTAATATCATATATATAGTTAGAAGAGAAAAGAAAGAAAATTAAAAAGAAAAATTAACAAGGGACAGAGTTCAGGTGAGATGGTCACAGAGACATAACCAGTTGCTATTTAGATGTTGTTTGAGTTTTTTCTTGAAATCATGGACATTGCTAATATTTCTGAGAAACATGGGAAGCTTGTTCCATTGCATTGCAGGAGTATAGCTATATAGAGTTTGCCCAATTTATTTGTTAGGTTTGTGAGTCTGTAATAAACATTGATCAGAGCGTATAAAGGATTGGGGGGTTTATAGAGGGAGATAAGTGTAGAGACACTAGGGCAAGAGGAGAGTTTGTTCAGGATTGCATGGATGAAAATAAGTTGAGAAAATAAGAGATGGTTAGGAAGCTCTAGCCATCCAAGAGTCCTCAGAGCAAGGCAGTGGTGAGATTTTGAAGGCAGATTAGCAACAAATCTGGCTACTTTGTTGTAGGTGCTTTCCAGTTTGGAGAGAAGCAAAGATTGTAAGTTAGTAAGAATTTGAGAACCATATAAAAGGTTGGGTAGCAAGAAAGCATTTGCAAGTGAAGTCCTAGAGTCAGGTTGAGGAATCTTTTGTTTCTATGTAGTAGGCCAAACGTTTGCTGGATTTTCTTAATACAGTGATGAACATGCAGGTCATATTTAAGCTGTTCATCTATGGTCACACCAAGACGCTTTGTATGAGTATTAGGAGTAATGGTAGAGTTATTCAATGAAGAGATGGTAAAAGACGATTTAAGGTGGTACAGGGATTTAGGGAGAAATAGGAGTTTTGTTCCTTCGGGGTTGAGTATGAGATGATTGTTAGTCACCCAAGATTCAGTGAGGCTGAAGGATTTCTGCATAAGGGTGAGCAAGTAGGGTTATCAGCAATGGAAATGATAGTGGAGTCATCTGCATACCAAATGAGTGAGGACTGGGGGCAGCATTGGTGTAGCTGATTGGTAAAGATGTTAAAGAGAAGGGGACTTAATACTGAGCCCTAAGTCACACCCATTTTAATGGGAAGAAAAGGAGATAGCACAGACAACCACTTGACAGAGTGCTGCCTGTCTGTAAGGTAGCTTTTAAACCAAGAGACAGTTTCTGTAGACAGGGATACGTTTGAGAAGAGGATGGAGTGGGAAACGGTGTCAAAGGCTTTAGAAAGGTCTAAAAAGAGACAGAACACTAGTTTACTGTTGTCTCTTGCAAGGGAGATGGAGTTCATAAAGGAGATGAGAGCTGTAGGGGTATTATGGTGGGGGTGGAAAACATGTTGGGTAGAGGTGATCAGATTGTGATGAGTGAGATGGGCTAAAAATTGTATGCGAACACAATGTTCAAGCATTTTGGCATGGGGAGAGAATATGGCTATAGTATGAAAATTAGAAAGTTCTATTGAATTTTCCCCTTATGAATTGGAATTATGTGGAATCGTTTCCAAATAGTAGGTACAGTGGATTCCCTAATGGAGTGATTTATAAGGATGGAGACTGGGTATGCTATAGATTTGCCTGCAGACTTTAGGAAGAAGGGTGGCAATTTATCAGCTGATGGGGAACATGGTTTTACTTTAAAAATAAGTGTTTTTAATGTAGCTGGTAGGGACAGGCTTCAGTGAAAAGGGGTGAGTTGTGTAGTAGAGGGGAGGTAGGGGGTGAGAGATTGGGTGTATATGAAGTCTGCATAATAGAACTGTTGGAATCAATGAAGAATAAATTAAAGATAGCTGCAGTTTCAAGGGGAGTATTATTGGGGAAGGGTGAAGTGTAAAGGGATTGCTTGGGTAAAGAATCGAATTGACAGTATTCCAAAACGTTTTCGGGTTTCTGGGTGTAGTACTTTGAGATGTATGGTAGAAGTTTTTTTGTCATTGATAATGTGTTGTTTAGTCAGATTGAAGAGTTTCCTATATTTCTGGAATCTATCTGGAGATATGGTTTTGGTGCAAAGTTTCCACATATTATCTATTTTGTGTATTACAGCCCTAGTAAACTTAAAGAGCCAAGGAGAGTGCTGAGATTTTACTCTGACCATTCTGGGCGAGGCAAGAAAATTAAGTGTGTTAAGGAAGATGGCATTAAATGTAAGTACTGCTTCATCTAGAGGTAGAATAAATAGGAAGGACCAATCTATAGCTAGGAGAGTTATTAAACATCTCGGGTCAAAGTTAGTTAGCTTACGGCATTCTATAAATTTGTGAGGTCTAGAGTAATGAGGGGAGAATCTTTGCATGCAAATTGGACTGTGATCACTTACATAATCTGGTAGAGATTCAGGGTAGTGATAAAGGTGAGGATTAGAAACAAGAATCCAGTTGATGATAGAGCTTGAATTACTGGGCTTATGATGAAAAGTGTGTGTGGGGGGGTAAGTTGAGTAAACCCATACAGGTTTATGCTAGCAGTGGGGGAACTGGAACAAAGGGTTAGCCAACTGATGTTAACATCTTCTAGAATTATAGTCTCATTGGGTATATTGTCAGACATCCAGTGGATAATCAGTTCTAATAGTGGTATGTTATTTCCTGGGGGTATATAGATGGTAACTATTGTTAGGGTTTAGTGGATGCTGGATTTAAAATTTGCCATAATGAGTTCTGCTGAGTGAAAAGTGGGAAGAGGACTGGAAGGAGGGGTTAAGGTTAGGTGGTCAGTGTAAACAATGGCAACACCTCCTCCTTTTTTGTGTGTTCGGTCATGACGTAGAATGTTGTAACCTGGGGGAAGAAATTCATTATCTGTGTTATGAAGTTTTAGCCAAGTTTCAGAGAGTGAAACTAGGTTAGGAGAACATTGGTCTATCCAAGAGTGGAATTCAGTTATCTTATTAAGGATGCTATGGATGTTAATGGAGCCGAAGGATAGATGTTTGGAGTTAAAGATATGTGTATGCAAAGGGGTTGGATAGTATGAAGTTGATGGTGCAATAGTGGGGCTTGGGTTGGGGTGAATGTTATGTGAGAGTTGAAGGATGTTGAAGGGGTGCAGGAGAAGTGTGATAGAGTGAAAGAAAAAGAGAAATGTATGTTTGGTTCTAAATGGTGAAGTCAGCTTAGGAGGTAATTTAATTTTGGGGAGACTGAGTTCAGTACAAAAAACGAGTGAGGATGAAATGGGAGAGGATTAAAGTGTATATGAGTGTGCAGTATAGAGACAGGAAGTTGGTGATTAGGGATGAAGAACTAACAAGATGTGATATGAGGTAAGTTTCGAGAGGAATATTAAAAGAGAGGATATGAGGAGGCGGAAAAAAGAAAAATAGATAAGAGAAAAGAACATTATGAAGTTAAAAACAGTGTTACAAGGGAGTGGTGACAGTGTAGTTCAGGGAGGCGTGTACTAAAGCAAAAGATAGTAGATGGGTGGGAAGAAGTAGGTGGGGGAGGGTGAAGAGAGAAAAAGAGGAGAGATGGAGGAAGTAGATGGGAGGGATAGAACTTAATTGGGTAAGATGTAGAGGAAGTTGGAGTGTGGATGGGACGGGTCAAGATGAATAGCTATATAGGAAATTGAAGTGGGGATAGGTGAGAATGGGGGTAGGGTAGGGGGTTGTAGTGAGCCCGAGCTCATTGAGGATGAATGAAGCGGGACTGGCCTAGACTAGTATCAAACTAGAAAATAAAGCAATCAGGTAAGGATGTCACAGTTAGTTATCAAAAAGGCAAAGGACTATTCAAAATATCCTTATACGCTAACAGAAATGTAATAGAGGCAGAAGATAATATAAATAGGAGAATATAAGATTAAATGTCAGTATCTGTGTCAGTGTAAGTTAGAGGCTGTGGATGTCAGAAAATGAAATCTCAGATACAAGCTGTGGGGTGATATAAATATATAGAGGTATATTACTACGTGATGAAGGCTGTGGTTTTATGACAACTTTAAGGAGAGTGCCAATTAATCAATGAGGAGAAACTACAAATAAGAGCGAGGGTCTTAGAGAACAGGAGAGGAAAGGTCAAGAAAGCACTAAGAGGGCTAAGCTAAGACAACAGGTAGAGTCAGCAGGTAGAGTCAGTTACTTTGGCCAGGACCAACTCTAGAGATAAAGGTTCACAGAAAGAAGAAAAGGGAGAGAGACAAAACAGCGGAAAGGTGATGTAAGATAAGCCATTACAATTTGGTACAATTAAGAAATGCGACTACAAACTACGGTGTATGCAATCATAAGTAGAGAGACTGACCTTAAAATAAGTCAAGGCACTTGAAAGTAGGGCATTCCAGAGACAAAGAGCAGCTCATGAATGAAATGCGCTACAAACTGTGTAGAGACTGACCTTAAAATAAGTCAAGGCACTTGAAAGTAGGGCATTCCAGAGACAAAGAGCAGCTTCGTCATGTGTTGCACAGGCAGGTCAGGAGGTTTGTGATAGGGAGAGTGGAGGAGTGTAGCACCTGGATTTAGACATGTAGGCAGCATCTATACATCAAATAACCGCAGCAATAGCCAACTGAGGAAAGATGCAGCTATATGTGTTTATTCATGTTTATATGTATTTATGTGCTCAGCAGCATCTTTGTGATTTAAAAATGGATCAGTGATCCAATGTCTTTGTACAACACACATGAATTACCATTGATAACTAGATTGGAAATGTTAATAAGCTAGTTTTATATGAAGAGAAAGGCATAACTGTGCACAGCTACTCTCTTTATAAGGCACTGCTATGGTAGTACTGTGATATGATAAGTTATGACTGCATTACAACTTTAGAAGACAACTTCTGGAAAGCACTCTTTCAATGACATTGAGTCTTGCATTGATTTCAGTACTAGGATGTATTACATGCCTCCAATAAACATCAGTATTTAAAAAACTGTTTTGACAATCACCTAAACCTGTTTTTAGGCAATAAAATAAATTAAATACAGTAACATGATGATCAGAGAATGCAAGCCGATGAGTGAAAATGTAGAAATGAAGACACTTCAGAATTACTAAAAAACCACTAAAAGAACAATAAATCTTTATTAGGAAATCTATGGAAAATTTTGAAAGACAGCCTATGTAACAGTTTATTTTATTTATTTATTTATTGACATTTGTTAACCAGGTTAGTCCAACTGGGATTTTGTCCCATTTTCAGTGGAGACCTGAGGATAAAAGCTCCAGAAGGTACAATATATAATTACAGTAAGAAAGCAAGTACTACAAGTAATAATAACAACAATAGTAAGGACTAAACAACTACATGTGAAGATTATAATTGAAAGAAAAAATAAATTTGAAATTCTTTTTTTTTTTCAGGACAGATTCTTTGTTATTGTACAAGTGAGGGAGAGACAAGAGTGTGAGTAGGATCAACTGAGAGTGATGTGAGTGTGGGGGGAGGGGAGAGCTATGTAGGGTCATAGCAGGGACAGGTTCTGGAGTTGAGTAAATGTCCCTTAAGTTCTTTTTTAAAAAGTGGAGTGTTAGAGATAGAGCGTATGTCCAGGGGAAGTTTATTCCAAGCTTGGGCCTCAGAGTGTTTACAGAGTTGCTTACCTACTGACTTACTGGGATGGTAGATATCGAGCAATTGCTGATTGGAAGTGCGGAGAGATCAAAAAGGGGTATAGAGAGAGACTAGGAGAGATAAAGATGGACAGCAGGAAGATTTAAAGAGCATAGAGTGCAGCATGTGAAATTGGTAGAGATGTAGTAGTTGTGGGAGTTCCAGCCATTGTAGAGACTTTAAGGCAATACAGTGGGGCGTATTGTTTGGGGAGTTAGTGATGAATCTGGCTATTTTGTGGTAGGTTTGTTGGAGTATGTTCAGGGTATTTGTTTGAATATTTGTGAGAATTGGGGTGGCAGGTTTGAAAATTGTCAACAGCAAGTGTCTTATTAATGTTAAGTCAGTCATGAGCAACATTCTTTGTTTTACTACCTTCTCCAACTTTATCAGTTTATTTACTTCTAAAATTAAGACATATATATATATATATATATATATATATATATATATATATATATATATATATATATGGGTCTACTTCATTTCACCTAACTTCCAATTCACTGACTTTCATTTCACTGACCCCATTTCACTGAAATTTCATTTGACTGACACTTCATTTCACTGACAGTTCATTTGACTGACAAGTATTATTAGCAAGAAAATGGAATATGCCCCCTTCCCCACTGTAGTGCGACCCTGGAGTTAGAATATATAGTTGGGGGGGTGTGGGGGGCACAACCCCCCACATCAGGGGGGGTGTGGGGCACAGCCCCCCACTTCATTTCATATGATATTGTTAAATTTTGATATAATATTGCTTAGTAAAAGAAAAGTAAGTGGGGGGCTTCGCCCCTCACACCCCCCGTTGTGGTGGGCTGTGCCCCCCACACCCCCCCAACTATATATTCTAACTCCAGGGTCGCACTACAGTGGGGAAGGGGGCATATTCCATTTTCTTGCTAATAATACTTGTCAGTCAAATGAACTGTCAGTGAAATGAAGTGTCAGTCAAATAAAATTTCAGTCATTTGGTCTCAGTCAAATGGGAGTCAGTGAATTGGAAGTTAGGTGAAATGAAGTAGACCCATATATTGTGTTTAGCCAAGGCATTCAAACTGTCCTGTTTAGGGTTGCCACCTTTTCAAATGCCCAAAGTGGGACATTTTTGGTACAAATGTCAGATTTTGCAGGCCAAAACATACCCACGACCAGTACAAAGTACAGAACTTCACTTTTTTACCTAACTAAAGCTTATTCTTGTAGTATTTTAGTTGCTTATTCTGTTTCTTATAATATTTAGGTGTTTCAGATACAGAATAACTGTTTTATGCAACTATTAAATATAATGTAGGAAATAATTTTGTTCTAAAAATCTCAGGACATTTGCTATTTTTACAAGTTTTTTGCAGGACACAACTGCCCAAAGAGGAACTGTCACTCACAAAGTGGGACAGGTGGTAACCCTAGTCCTGTTTGTGTACTGCTGTAGTGTTTTCTTTAATACGGCTACTCAGCTTCCTGTTCATTTCACCGGTATAGAAATTCCCACAGTGTTCGCAGAAAGCACAGCAGAATACACCAAGGACTCCTGGGATTTTCTAAATGACATCTCCAAACTAAGGCTGGATGGAGGGGAATATTTACTGGTCACCCTAGATGTAGAAGCACTCTACACAAACATCCCCCATGCCAAAGGACTAACCCTCACCAGACAGCACCTGAAGAGGCACTCCAACCTAAGCGGGGCTAAGATTAATACTGTATGCAGGATAACAGAAGCAGTATTAAGAAATAACTTCTTTCAATTCAACGAGAAGATTTACAACCAACAGAAAGGGGTGGCCATGGGGTCCAAAATGGCCCTAGCATATGCAAACTTAGTCCTCAGTGCCTGGGAAATGGATAAGGTTGAATCACTGCCCGGGTTCAACAACACCATAATGTACAGGCATTATATTGATGATGTCTTTTTTGTCTGGAAGGCGGACAGACTTTCTCTGAGCAATTTTCTGGAAACCCTTTTCCAGAGTCTGGACTTCCTGACCCTCACGGTAGGACATATCGGAACCACCACTCAGTTCCTGGATATCCACCTCACTATAGACCCAGAAAGTGGACAGTTTGACTCCAACATCTACCGCAAGCCCACTTTCCGGAATAACTATCTAGAGTTCAGCAACCAGCATCCCCATTTCATGAAAAAGAATATTGTAAAAGGACAATTCATCCGGTTATCCAGACTCATTTTTAGGGACGAGGTTTTCATGAAGGAAGGTTTTTACCTCAGAAACTTGTTCTTAGAAAGAAAATACCCAGAGTATCTAGTGGACAACCTGTTCCAAGAGATCATACAGCATAGACAATCCAGGTACCCACCAATCCTGTAAAAGGGTTTCACAGCAAGGGCACAGAATGGACAGAACAAAAAGGACTGGGTGTCAAGTTTCCCCCTTCCAATTTCCACAGATATGTTTGGAATCACAGGAGTCCTCACCAACAATTGGGACATCTTGGGAGGAGAAAAAGGTCTGACAAAGTTACTTGGGACATCCCCGAACTTCTATTTTAAATGAACCTCTTCTTTTCCTGGTGCGTTCGAGAGTAATGAAAGCCCATTCCCACAGAGCGAAGTATCGACAGAACCTGGAATGTCTGACTGCGGCAAGTGTGTTGCCTGTGTACACATATGAAAAAAGAACAATGTCACCTTCCCACACTGCAACAGAACTGTCAGTCTACATGACCACTATGACTGCAACACAAAAACTGTAGTCTACTGTGCGTTCTGTGAACACTGTGGGAATTTCTATATCGGCAAAACGAACAGGAAGCTGAGTAGCTGTATTAAAGAACACACTGCAGCAATACACAAACAGGACAGTTTGGATGCCTTGGCTAAACACAGTGCTATTTGCCCAAACTTCACAGGATTCAAATTCACAGCGCTGGAAAAAATAACAGAATTTGTAGGGGACATGGCCACATTCCTGCAAGTCCGGGAATTAAAATGGCAGATAGAACTGAGAGCTGATGTCTATCCAGGTCTCAACGAGACACTGAACATTAAATGTGCACTTAAATGGTATAGAGATTGAAATGTGATAGGGTTTGAAGAATTGTGCAAGTGGATTTAATGTGTTTATGAATTTACAACTGTGCAAGTGAATATAATGTGTTTCCTCTCTCTCTCTCTCTGACTTTTGACTCCCCCATACCCCCTACATACATGCTCCCAGTCGTCAGGCTAGCCCCCGCTGACTCCATCAACTACCCCACCAGTCTCACTTTTCATGCAGCCATTCAAGGGGTGATACCATCCGAACCAGCCCACGGGTGGTACCATCCGCACTGACAGTCTTCTGGGACACTCTGTTATTCATATGCTCCACACTCCTTGTCATGGGTGGCCCCACTAACAGCCCCCCCTCAAGTCCACACCGCATTCCTCCCACTCCCCCATCAGGTGGCATACCCACACATTTCTCTACACACACAGTAGGACTCTCTACCTGACTCCTCCACCGTCCTCCGTTCCCTTCCTTACTTACCTTTGGAGGCAAAGACTCATAAGTTACCTGTTTATATTAGAATCATCACAGCATGACTCTCATCCTTCCCAGTTCCCCCATATTTTTCATTTTTTTTTTTTTTTTTTTTGCACACAATCCCTTTTTGCAGCTTTTTTGCACACGTTCCATTTTAGTATGCACACGGCACCACAAGGCTATGACTGTCTGACCAAGTTACCTTATGTAACTGCAATTGTAATGTTAATGAAAATGCACACAGCACCCTGCTTGTTCACACTTTACTATTGGAAAGGAACTGTTGTTAATTTAAATGGCCTGCTAGAACTAATGTATATAAAGGAAGTGAAAATGGTTGCTCATACTTATGTCTTTCTGAAGAAGTCTTGATAATAAATAAGACGAAAGCGCTAATGTTCTACAAGAGTTGTTGATGTGATTTACTATTTTTTTAATACTTTTATTGTCATGAAGTTCATTTCTTAGTTAAAATTTCTTCTCTTCATTCAATTTTTTTTTTTGAGTTGGGTTAATTTTAGTTGTAAGTCTTCTACTCTGTGTGACAGTATTGCAGGAAACATAGCACCCATCTCAGGCTCTAGTAGCCAACTGAAGACAGAAGCAACCAGGAGCAGGACACCAAATGATCTAAAACAGTTCTTACAAAATTATCGGAAGGAATTTGTTTGGCACAGGATCTCTTTGAGGACCTAAAGAGCAGACCTTTAACACCTACAAATGAAAGGATCACCAGGGACCGCACTGAACCCCTGGACCACTCTGGACCCAGGGCCACAATTAACAACAGAACTGGGACAGAAATAAGGACCACACAGGCTCTTGACCTGATACTCACACAGACGGAGATTAATCCCTTCCATTGCCCGGTCCAGAATACAACAGTACAACTGGAGTACAGTCAAAACAGAGGGGTCTCACAGAGCACCAGGTCTCTGATTACCAGATTTGAGACTGATTAAAACCTTCAAAAACCTGGAGCATGACAACTTCTATCTGGAAAGGTGTTTAGACCTGGATATAGTCCCACAGGGTCTCAGATGTAACAAATTTCTTAACAGGACCACTCCAAACTCTCAGCTTCACAAAAAACTGGTCAAAATATATAATGACTCTGGGCTAGCAGCTATCAAAGCACTCTTTCAAAGTAATACTGAGAGTACGGCCACCTGCAAGTCTCAAATAGATGATCTGCAAACACGCATCCTGCAGGATCCGATATTTATTGACTTTGCGGAAATGTTTGACAATGTACCACACAAAATTACTAGGCATGTGCCGACACTGATTGAACACAAGAAAGGCAAATTGCTTAGGGACATTAAACAATATGAGGAAGGAAAAGCATACCCGATCAGGCCCACACGCTCCTTACACACACAGAGAAGGCCAGACAGATATCCCACAAACAATCCGTTGTCCACAACCGAACTAAGGCCTACGACAGAATTACAAGAACCCACAAATGGACCCAACACACCAGAGGTGGATAGACACCTCATCACATCCAGCCTACGAGCAGGGAGTAGTTCCCAGATGCTGGTACATACTCCTCCTAGGGGACAGCCAAGACCAGAAATGCCTCTCCAGAATCAGCCGACACAGAGAGATCCAGACACCAGTGAATGTGACCACCATGACAACAACGAGGACAACAACAATACAAACTGCAGGACACTGGACAGTGCGATCAATCAAGGAAGGGTTTATCAGACCCCACCAATGAACGACCAGTCTTTCAACAACAACACAAGTGGCAACAACAATGTTTTTTTACCTTCAGCAGGACTCACAACCAGAACCAGGACTTATACTAGGTTCAGACCTGGGGGTAATGAATGAAACTGGAACCACAACATCAACAATATTGAGGGAAAGAGGGGGAACAACAATCACAGGGGAAGAAGGAGCGGGAACGGGATACAGTACTAGTATTACTGGAATGGACCACCCTGATCACCCTCCCCATTCACTGATACCAGCACCTGATAGCACTGACTTCAGGTCTCCAGCAGGGGTAGGTGACATCTTTAACCTCACCACACGAGTTTTCTCGGAAAGCCATCATAAGGTACTGAAGAAAGGCTTTTCTTTCATCCTGGTGCAGAGAGCCAACACGGTGGATGTTATTCTGGACCTCAAGTGCTACCTGAGAAAGTTACAACTAAAATTAGATATACAACAATATGAAGAAGAGGAAGATGAGGAAAGCTTGGAAGATAACAACAGACCCCTTGCCATGAAGAGCCTGTACACTCCTGCACTCTCCAACACACTGAGCCTCTTTGTGAGTACCTGCGAAAGGGATATCAGGAAACTCCTTTCTGATAAGCCCTCAGCAAAGTGGCACAACCTGAACAGGGAAGAAAGACAGGCTTGGAAGGAACTGAGTCAGGACAAATCCCTATGGATCATGAAGGCTGACAATGGATCCGGGATAGTAGTGATGGAGTAGGAGAGATATATCCAAACACTTGAAGCATCCCTCATGAATAACCAGTTCTACAAGAAGGTCAACATCAACCAGGTACAACAAAACTTTAAAAAAATTGACAACCTACTATTGGAACTGTACCTCAGGGATGAGATCTCTCAAGACAAAAAAGACTTCATGCAGGTCATGATACCCAGCCTTGGAAAATTTTTTGGAATCCCCAAGGTTCACAAGAAGCCTGAAAATCCACCTTTCCACCACGTGGTATCGAACTGAAGGACAAAAACAGAAAAGATTTCACAATACGTGGACCACATCCTTAACCCCATTGTACAGAACAGTAAATACTACACCAAGAACTCCTGGGCTTTTCTAAATGACATCTCCAAACTAAGGCTGGATGGAGGGGAATATTTACTGGTCACCCTAGATGTAGAAGCACTCTACACAAATATCCCCCATGCCAAAGGACTGACCCTCACCAGATAGTATCTGAACAGGCACTCCAACCTAAGCGGGGCTAAGATTAATACTGTATGCAGATTAACAGAAGCAGTATTAAGAAATAACTTCTTTCAATTCAATGGGAAGATTTACCACCAACAGAAAGGGGTAGCCATGGGGACCAAAATGGCCCCAGCATATGCAAATTTAGTCCTCAGTGCCTGGGAAATGGATAAGGTTAAATCACTGCCCGGGTTCAACAACACCATAATGTACAGGCATTATACTGATGACGTCTTTTTTGTCTGGAAGGGGGACAGACTTTCTCTGAGCAATTTTCTGGAAACCCTTTTCCAGAGTCTGGACTTCCTGACCCTCATGGTAGGACATATTGGAACCACCAGTCAATTCCTGGATATCCACCTCACTATAGACCTGGAAAGTGGACAGTTTGACTCCAACATCTACCGCAAGCCCACTTTCTGGAATAACTACCTAGAGTTCAGCAACCAGCATCCCCATTTCATGAAAAATAATATTGTAAAAGGACAGTTCATCTGGTTATCCAGACTCATTTTTAGGGATGAGGTTTTCATCAAGGAAGGTTTTTACCTCAGAAACTTGCTCCTAGAAAGAAAATACCCAGAGTATCTAGTGGACAACCTGTTCCAAGAGATCATACAGCACAGACACTCCAGGTACCCACCAATCCTGTAAAAGGGATTCACAGCAAGGGCACAGAATGGACAGAACAAAAAGGACTGGGTGTCAAGTTTCCCCTTCCAATTTCCACAGATATGTTTGGAATCAGAGGGGTCCTCACCAACAATTGGGACATCTTGGGAGGAGAAAAAGGTCTGACAAAGTTACTTGGGACATCCCCAAACTTCTGTTTAAAACGAACCTCTTCTTTTGGTGGTGCGTTCGAGAGGAATAAAAGCCCATTCCCACAGAGTGAAGTATCAACAGACCCTGGAATGTCTGACTGTGGCAAGTGTGTCGCCTGTGTACACATATGAAAAAACAACAATGTCACCTTCCCACACTGCAACAGAACTGTCAGTCTACATGACCACTATGACTGCAACACAAAAAATGTAGTCTACTG
The DNA here is from genome assembly GCF_019279795.1 of Protopterus annectens. Lineage (NCBI taxonomy): Eukaryota > Metazoa > Chordata > Ceratodontiformes > Protopteridae > Protopterus > Protopterus annectens. The sequence continues at coordinate 777,202,250 of NC_056751.1, forward strand.
TGCTTTCTGTGAACACTGTGGGAATTTCTATATTGGCAAAACAAACAGGAAGCTGAGTAGCCGTATTAAAGAACACACTGCAGCAATACACAAACAGGGCAGTTTGAATGCCTTGGCTAATCACAGTGCTTTTTGCCCAAACTTCACAGGATTCAAATTCACAGTGCTGGAAAAAATAATAGAATTTGTAGGGGACATGGACACATTCCTGCAAGTCCGGGAATTAAAATGGCAGATAAAACTGAGAGCTGATGTCTATCCAGGTCTCAATGAGACACTGAACATTAAATGTGCACTTAAATGGTATAGAGATTGAAATGTGATAGGGTTTGAAGAATTGTGCAAGTAGGTTTAATGTGTTTATGAATTTACAACTGTGCAAGTGAATATAATGTGTTTTCTCTCTCTCTCTCTCTCTCTTGCTTTTGACTCCCCCATACCCCCTACACACATGCTCCCAGTCATCAGGCTAGCCCCCGCTGACCCCACCAACTACCCCCCCCAGTCTCACTTTTCACGCAGCCATTCAAGGGGTGATACCATCCGAACCAGCCCACGGGTGGTACCATCTGCACTGACAGTCTTCTGGGACACTCTGTTATTCATATACTCCACACTCCTTGTCATGGGTGGCCCCCTAACAGCCCCCCCTCAAGTCCACATTGCATTCCTCCCACTCGCCCATCAGGTGGCATACCCACACATTTGTCTACACACACACTGATATCAAAGCATAGTAGGACTCTCTACCTGACTCCTCCACCTTCCTCCGTTCCCTTCCTTACTTTTTTTTTTTTGCTTTTGCACACAATCCCTTTTTGCACAGAATCCCTTTTCTCACACAATCTCTTTTTGCACACGATCCCTTTTTGCACACAGTCCCTTTTTGCACACAATCCCTTTTTTGCACACGATCCCTTTTGCACACGATCCCTTTTAGTATGCACACGGCACCACAAGGCTATTACTGTCTGACTAATTTACCTTATATAACTGCGATTATAATGTTAATGAAAATGCACACAGCACCCTGCTTGTTCACACTTTACTATTGGAAAGGAATTGTTGTTAATTTAAATGGCCTGCTAGAACTACTGTATTTAAAGGAAGTGAAAATGGTTGCTCATACTTACGAAACATGTCTTTCTGAAGAAGTCTTGATAATAAATAAGACAAAAGCGCTAAAGTTCTACAAGAGTTGTTGGTGTGATTTACTATTTTTTTAATGCTTTTATTGTCACGAAGTTCATTTCTTAGTTTATATATATATATATATATATATATATATATATATATATATATATAGGTTACCGTTAGAACATAGACCTCTCAAAACATCGACACATGGAAACCCAGGTCCAAAACATCGACACGTTACTTCACCGACAGTGTAATTGGTCGACCTGCAAATGTTCGACACTCAATTTAAACATGGGCGCGTTGAGGAGCTGAAGTGTGAGAGGGGAAATAGTGTGTCTGGGAAGTATTTTATTTGCATACACCACTATGTGTTAATTTGTTTTATGCTGATGTTGCCGAGTTACTTGGACCGTTCAATGCAGATTGGCATTTTGCATGTGTTGGTGTTCCACTGTCGATGATTTGGGTGTCGAACATTTGTACGTCGATATTTTGATGTTTCGGAGAAGTGAAGTGTCAATGTTTTGGACCCGGGTTTCCGTGTGTCGATGTTTCGAGCGGTTGATCTTCTAACAGTAACATATATAATATATATATATATATATATATATATATATATATATATATATATACATATTTCTACATGCTATCTGTAGATATATGCAGTTTTCTGAATTGAGAGCCAAAGGCAATGTTTCAAAGCCTTCATAGGAGCAAACACAAAATGTCTGAAGGAAAATTTGAAACTTATCTTTCTTTGGAAAAGTGCAAAGACTGCCATCATACCTTAGCCTTTCATGCTGGGATGATTTGGTTCCTATCCCCATTTCCTAACATAATCAACTAAAGTGGCTGCAGTTTCTGGAATTGGGAATTTCTCCTTCATTGAGCTCGGTCAAACTGAATGCTTTTTCAAACTGAGTTGTCAAAAAAAACCTGTGACAAAGAAGTACAACACTGATATAGGCATATTAGCCTAAGCTCATTTGGACTAAAAATGCAATAAATGAATGCGGTTGTCAAACACACAGTATAATCCACTGCCGTTCCCAACTAAGGCCTTGAATAAATCAAGTTGCTATTCAAACATAAATTACCGATTCAAAGGGAATGGTAGCAGCACTAATGGGAAACATTTTGTGTTAAATCAGGTCTTTAATGGCAGTTTGAAAGTGCTAACAACAAATCTAGACATAATTAAACTCTGCAAAGCAGATCTGCAGCAACTGAAAATACAGAGCCCTTAAAGAAAGGCCTTGAGTAGCTCCTGAAAAGTAATATGCGGTTGCATTAATGGTTAAAGCCATTTCAAACTACTACAGATGTTTTACAACAAGGAGACTGCATCCATTAAATCTGTACAAGACATTTTTATCAACTGGAGCCAACAGCATTTTTGGATGGACAAGATGACAGTGGTTAGCTGCCCTGTTATCAGATCTTTGTTTTTCGCATGTTTTTTTACTGCCAGTGCTTTCTTATCTGAGCATTCTGTATAATGGCCCCTTTGTCTTGTTAATTCTAGCTTATGAGGTGGTGTTAACCAGTGACCCTCTATTTAAACAGACATGCTTTCAAAAAATGAGGATCAAAATTAAAAAGGTCTTTTCAGAGTTGAGGAAAAAAAAGTCTCACTCAGTTTCTAACACCCGGTGAGCATTTCAGTTGTAACTACAAACATAGCATCAGCAATCAGTTTTGAAGCTGCACTGGATTCACTGCTTCATACATCAGTGCTGGTAATGTACTTGCACACCTGCTGACCATGCCCTTAATAACTGGTCCACAGGTTAGTCACCCCTTATACCCACTGAAGTTACTTTGTTGCATCTGTTGCCTGTCTTCCTTAAGATTCACTCCATGCTTCCATTTACATATTTGCATTTGCCTGCAAAAATTGTAACTATAAACACTGAAGCAGAAGTGATTCATCTTGTACTTGATCCATTTCATTATAAAAGAATATATTGTAGAAGCAAAAGCACAAACTGAAAACTGAATAGCAGAAAAGATCAGAACGGGGGTAAGGACACTTTCAGTACAGAAAGGGGAAGGATGAAAGAGATCTAACCAGGCTGAGATGGGAAGGAAGATCAGAGAAACGTTTAAAATAAATGGATTACTGTAGGCTTAATGACCTCAAAAGAGAATATTTGCAGCCAAACTGCATGTACTAATTGTACAAAACAATTTTATCCATAATATTGATCTAATTTTATTTTAAAATACTTTACATTTGAAGCCATTCTTATATCAGTGCACAATGTATTCCATCTTCTACCAACCTGACCACTAAAAAGTATGCATTTTAGTAGTCATGTCCAAAATTTCATTAACACTTACACTATGTGTACACAGTCTATATTTAAGAACATGCCTACCACATTTTTTGTGCTTTCTAGTCACTCAGAAAGATTATACTAAGTGTACATGTAGTCTACACACTGTAGTGACCTTTACGAACCCCCCTTAATATCTAAAGCTGCAAGAAAATCAGTAGGAAAATACAATTAGGAAGAAGAAAGTGTGAGTTATGCTTGTGTTGTCTGTTCACTTAGAGCAGTGTACACATAGTGCAGGTGTTAATGAATCTCAAGGCTCAACTTTTCTTGTAAAATATCTGTTATTTTTTTCAACTATGTAAAATTACTTCTAGAATAAGTGCTAACGTTCTTAGCATATTTCATCATGGAGACCTCAAACGAAATGTAAATAGGATTTAAAATCTTAAAGTTTCTTGAATATATTGTTCTAAATAGAGTTTATAGAGTCAAATAACATTTCCTCAGAATTTTATTTATATGTCCTGAAAAACATAAGTTACTAGACTCACCCCAGATATATAAACTCAATGCACCCACCTATAATATACGGATTCAAAGATTGTGGGTAACCTTGATTAGATTTTCCTAAATGCATCACTTTACATTTTGAATTACTGAATTCAAAATTAGTTTATTGTACCATGCCAAATATGTTTATCAAATACTTTTGTAGAATCAGCTGATTTTCCAGCAATGCAACACCTGTTGCTATTTTAACATCATCTGCAAATGTACTGTCAACTTCCTCCCATAGAAGAGAATGTGAACATAAATATATGGAAAAGTAATGGTCCCACAGTGGATCCCGGATGGACACCTCTATTAATATTTTTTTTTCTTGAGAGAACATAGGATCATAGGAATATGCTGGACTAAAGACAAGCTGTGCAAACCAAATATGACACACAAATTTGATTTATATTTGATTTTTAAGGGGTGATTTACTGGCTGCCTCTGTTCATCAGAGACATAGTAGCCAGATCAAGGGTGAATTTCTGATTACTTTTCCATTGCTCCAAGTTGAACTAAATAGAGGAAGGAAGGAACTTTGCTTCACATTGATGAGAAGAGATTTTCAAGACAATAGGAATTCTCTGAGAAAAATATCTGTCTCTCCAACATGTCTGATTTATGTTGCTAGCAAAATTTAGGTCTTTCAATCTAGTAATTCTAATGTTATTTGTTTTGTGGCTGTGAAAAAGATTCACCAAAACAGGGAACAGTGTTGCCTTGTATGCCAGGCAAGGATCACCTCTCAGAAGTCTGTATGCCATTCAGCAATGAGGCAGGGCTATGAAGTGATCAGTGTAGGCCATTGTGTTTACTCCCTGTATTTTTTTGTTTTGTAAGGAACCTTTGTGGACATTCCATTTGCTGCATGTGTCTGGTCAGGTACATACTGAAGGGGATATTATACTCTATGATGGTCTTGATGCAGATCAAATGCAGTGGTATGATGACCTCTCTGACCTAGAGGCCCTGCCCTTGCTTATAAGTTGAACAACATTGAAGTATTTTCTTACTCCTTGTATACATGTTGTTCGAAGACTAGGTTACTCCTTGTACACATGTTGTTCGAAGACTTGGTTACTCCTTGTATACATGCTGTTCGAAGACTAGGTTACTCCTTGTACACATGTTGTTCGAAGACTAGGTTACTCCTTGTACACATGTTGTTCGAAGACTAGGTTACTCCTTGTATACATGTTGTTCGAAGTCTAGGTTACTCCTTGTACACATGTTGTTCGAAGACTAGGTTACTCCTTGTACACATGTTGTTCGAAGACTAGGTTACTCCTTGTACACATGTTGTTCGAAGACTAGGTTACTCCTTGTACACATGTTGTTCGAAGACTAGGTTACTCCTTGTACACATGTTGTTCGAAGACTAGGTTACTCCTTGTACACATGTTGTTCGAAGACTAGGTTACTCCTTGTACACATGTTGTTCGAAGACTAGGTTACTCCTTGTACACATGTTGTTCGAAGACTAGGTTACTCCTTGTACACATGTTGTTCGAAGACTAGGTTACTCCTTGTACACATGTTGTTCGAAGACTAGGTTACTCCTTGTACACATGTTGTTCGAAGACTAGGTTACTCCTTGTACACATGTTGTTCGAAGACTAGGTTACTCCTTGTACACATGTTGTTCGAAGACTAGGTTACTCCTTGTACACATGTTGTTCGAAGACTAGGTTACTCCTTGTACACATGTTGTTCGAAGACTAGGTTACTCCTTGTACACATGTTGTTCGAAGACTAGGTTACTCCTTGTACACATGTTGTTCGAAGACTAGGTTACTATCTACATGAGTTCTCAGACATCTGAATGATGAATCGACTTTTAAGTGTGTTTTACTGGTGACATAGTTACATAGGGTGGCAGATGTTCCAAAAGGTACTATAATGTACTTCTTGGCATTGAGTTTTAAGATGGCTTTGGCACCAAGCATTTGTCTGTATTAGACCTTCCTGAAAGGTGTTCTTGTCTTTGGGGGGATTCAGTGACTGCTTCCAGTTTGCAATCATTTGCAAACATGGTTAGCCCAAGCCTTTTGACATTGTCTTTGACTTCTGAGGAGTGGGCCTAGCACAGAGTCCTGGGGGACACAGTGGTGACCAGACTCTTTGTGGAGGCAACCCCACCAATTCTAACCTACCTAATTCTGTACGTTTGTTGACAATGCCTGAGTGGGATATTGTATCAAATGCCTTAACCACATCTAGGTTGCCTTAGTGACCTTTTCAAAGATATCCACCAGTTTCTGTAAGCATGATCCATTGTATGGAGGTCTCCTATATCCTTGTTGATCATTTTCATTATAAGTCTTTCCTTGGCTTTGCAAATAAGACCAGTCAGACTAATGGGTCTGTAGTTTTTCAGATCTGTTGAAGGTCCTCCCTTGTGAAGGGGGATGACAGGTGAAGACCTCCATTCACATGGCACAAAGCCTGTATTTAAGATTACAGTTAAAAATTACTTCAGGGGTTCTGATAAGTCATATTTTAGACTATTCAAGAGGCATGATGTTATGTTATTGGGGCCCATTGAGGCCATGAGCTTGGCTTTAGTGAGTGCAACCACTACGCACTCTCTAGTTATAGTTGGTGAGGTTATATTTGAGGATATTATTGGGGGATGGTTGCAAGTTGAGAGGGGGTTAAAGATGGAACTGAATGTATCCACTAACAGGTTTGCTATATTGCCAGGGTCAGTGAATGTGGTACCATTAAACACCAGTTCAGCACACTGCTGTGTGCTGCCCTTGAGGTTTCTGATATAACTGTAGAAGGCTATGAGGATAGCTTATACAACAGTCTTTGGCAATGAGAAAGGGGAGGGATGGACTTTGGAAATCAGAACTTCATAAGGTTGGAGGCCAATGGCATAACCTTTGTATAAGCCAATAACAGCAAAAGGGTGGGAGGGTTGAGGTATTTTCAAGGAGCAAGCAGGCTAGTTAAAGAGGCTAGCAATCAAATAAAGGTAATAAAGAATCTTTAGCTAAATGTGTTAGTGGGGGATGTAGCAGACACTGGATGCAACTTTAAGCAGGTAAAGGATGAGCAGAATATAAAAGCACTGAAGCAAAAACTGGAGCAGAGACAATTCTCTCACCATTGAACATCTGCTACAGTTTAAGGGACCAAACAATATAGAAATTTACCAGTAACACTGTTTATGGAAATGCAGAAAAAAAGCGATTAAGGCACAAATATCGTACCAGTAGTATTAGGCAGTTCTACCACAACTGTAAATTAAAGCACAGAACTTTAATCCAGCAGGGTTTAAAATACAAACAGATAGCTTTGACAAGTAATTCCACTATTTTTTTTTCATTTCCTGCAGATAAAAATGACAAAATGACATTAGAAGGTATTATGGTCCCTCAGCCCAAACAATTCCATGTGACCCTATTTGTTTTTGTAATATTTTTGTCTCATAATTATAGTCCACTTTGGCATGTTTCAAATGCTTGGGTTATTCTTTTTGTTCCATTAGGAATCACTAAGACAATACTTTTAATTCTGCAATGATTTCAACATATAATTATGTTGTGTGGGTGCTGGAAAACCTAACATTCCCCTCCACCCCCTGGCCCTGCAGACTAACAAAGAGTTACCTACTGTACCAAAAACAAATTTAGTTTGCTTTAATCATTCTGGGTTTGCTTCACACCTGAGGCACAAAGTATAACCACAAGGTCTGAAAATGTTAAGTGTTTTAATCCATTTTGGGTATGTGTTGCATTATTTGTTACAGACAAAAGTGTGACAAGGGAGCATTACTAGGGTACTCCTGTTAGAAGGCTGTAAACACAGGTGGCTTAACAAGTAAAATTAAAACATAAAGTCTGTCTTTGTATCTGTTTGAAATACTGCAACTGAAGCTCTAGTTATTTGTGAATAATCACCGTGATCCTAGAGGTTGCTGCATTTAGAAATTCATCAATGTAATGGTCCTATGCCAAGTGGAGACCCCACAATGTTGCCAGTCCCCATTACAAAGTTTACCGTGGCTGATGTATGGTCAGCGGACCAGTCGTATTATTCGTATCCTTTGTTTCAGTAATGCTGCCCATCCATCCTAGTCTCTGCTGCCCCCTTCTTTTGTTCTCAATATTTTCCAGCATCAGTGTTTTCTGTGTTGAATCCTGTCTTTGATTTATTTGACCAAAGTTTTTGAGTTGTAGTTTTACGATCAGATCTTCCAGTGAACACATTGGATCTATTTCCTTAAATATCAATTGAATTGATTTTCTTGAAATGGACTTCTCAAAAGTTTTCTCCAACACCACAATTCAAAACCATTGCTTTTCCATCACAAAGTCTAACTCATAGTTCAGCTTTTATTTTTCATAATATGCTATTACTGAGAAAACCATAGCTATGTATTTCTGATACTGAGCAAAAAGTTTAATTTTGTAGATTTTACTTTCAACTTAATCAACATGCTCTTCTACAGTTCCTCACTTTCAGCCATCAGAATCTGCATATATCAGGTTGGTATTCTTTCCAGCTGATGATTTTGATTCCGGTATTTCATTTGTCTAATCCAACATTATGCATATATATTCAACATATAAAGTGAATAAGAAGGGTGAATATATATACAGCCTTATTATGTAAACTGAATAAGAAGGGTGATTATATACAGCCTTATTATGTAAACTGAATAAGAAGGGTGATTATATACAGCCTTATTATCTAAACTGAATAAGAAGAGTGATTATATACAGCCTTATTATGAAAACTGAATAAGAAGGGTGATTATATACAGCCTTATTATGTAAACTGAATAAGAAGGGTGATTATATACAGCCTTATTATGTAAACTGAATAAGAAGGGTGATTATATACAGCCTTATTATGTAAACTGAATAAGAAGGGTGATTATATACAGCCTTATTGTGTAAACTGAATAAGAAGGGTGATTATATACAGCCTTATTATGTAAACTGAATAAGAAGGGTGATTATATACAGCCTTATTATGTAAACTGAATAAGAAGGGTAATTATATACAGCCTTATTGTGTAAACTGAATAAGAAGGGTGATTATATACAGCCTTATTATGTAAACTGAATAAGAAGGGTGATTATATACAGCCTTATTATGTAAACTGAATAAGAAAGGTGATTATATACAGCCTTATTATGTAAAATGAATAAGAAGGGTAATTATATACAGCCTTATTATGTAAAATGAATAAGAAGGGTGATTATATACAGCCTTATTATGTAAACTGAATAAGAAGGGTGATTATATACAGCCTTATTATGTAAACTGTATAAGAAGGGTAATTATATACAGCCTTATTATGTAAACTAAATAAGAAGGGTGATTATATACAGCCTTATTATGTAAACTGAATAAGAAGGGTGATTATATACAGCCTTATTATGTAAACTGAATAAGAAGGGTGATTATATACAGCCTTATTATGTAAACTGAATAAGAAGGGTGATTATATACAGCCTTATTATGTAAACTGAAAAAGAAGGGTGATTATATACAGCCTTATTATGTAAAATGAATAAGAAGGGTGATTATATACAGCCTTATTATGTAAACTGAATAAGAAGGGTGATTATATACA